>NC_058374.1:22312500-22612500 GCF_018350175.1 Felis catus | reverse complement strand
TTTCTTAACCATAGTAAATCCCTTTCCAGCAATTTAGCAAAATTAAAGTGATTTACAAAACAGACGGAGAGATACATTATGTTGTTTGTCATCATTTTTTCCCCAAACCACTGGGGTTACAAAGAAGCATAAATATTTAAAAAGTGCTCAGGATAGTTTAATTCTGTCTTTGGCAATTTATTACTTTACAAGAGACAGTTACTGAGATGTATTCTAGCAATCACTAATTGTTTTTAGATTATACACTAATATATTCATTTCATAATTGTAAGTGAAAGAATGCATACTAATGTTCAAAGCTGTGGCCCTTTTTGCATAACTTAACTAATTTTAATGGTTGAAAACTTAATTAACTAGATTCAGAGTGAAATCAGATTCAGTGATGAATGTGCTTACCTTTCATCGAAATAGACAGTGGTTTCATGGCATAAATGAATTATTAGAAACATGTCTTCAGCAATTTCCTAACCCTATCCCAGACCTCCAATCCATTAATCCTACCACCTTTTCACTATTCTTCATCTCCAGGGTGTCCTCATTTTCCCCCAACGAGCCTAACTTGCAGCATTCGTCATTATAATCATGCCATTGCAAATAACTCAACTCGGTGGCCCACTCTCCCTTCATTTTATGCACCTGGCAAAGACTCCACCCTGCTTGAGTCCAGGGCTCCAGGTCCTCTGCACCAGGCACACAGCTGACCATGGCTGGAAGACAAACACACTGCTGGGGCCGATGGTCTTACCCTAAACCCGTGATC
This sequence comes from Felis catus, assembly GCF_018350175.1. Taxonomy (NCBI): domain Eukaryota; kingdom Metazoa; phylum Chordata; class Mammalia; order Carnivora; family Felidae; genus Felis; species Felis catus. Next base: position 22,611,740 of record NC_058374.1, on the reverse strand, counting down.
CCTGGACCGCCCATCAAGTCATTTCCCTTGTCCATTGACTTATTTTCCCTACATGTATCTCATGCTTTGCTCTCTCCCTAAGCCTCTCACCCTTCCTTCCCATTCCCTCTCCTATCTGAAGAATGTGCTTCCCATTTCCCTGAGAAAATGGAAGCACTCGAAAGCAACATCCTTCACACCTGTCACCCAAAGCATCCACCTCTCTGCCATTGGTTCATGAACTCAAGCCTTCCTTGTTACCACGGAGCAACCAGCCACACTTCCATCCAGAGTAAACCATTCACCGCACACACATCCCTTTTCCCTACCCCATGGGATCGTTCCACTAATTCTTCCTTCTTTCTCCTGCATCATTTCCCTTCTCTACCGGGTCATTTTCAAGAGCCTACAAATGCACTATTTGTGTGTCCTGTTATGTTTCCCATCTTAAAACAATGAAATTCTCTTACTCTCACCTCTCCCTCCAGCTAACTCCCCACTTCTCTGCTCCCTTTTATAGAGAAACTTGTCAAAAGGATTGTTTTATAAGGACTCGCTCTAATTTCTGTCCTCTGTTCTTTCTTGAAGCCATATCAATCAGGCTATTGCCCCATTGGGCCATCAATACAGCTCTTCTGAAAGCCACAGTGAGTGGCCTCACATTGCGAAATCTAATGGTCCGTTATTAGTCTTCACTAATTTAACTGCCCACGGCATTTAATACAGTTGGTCACTTCCTCCTCGATACTCTGTTCACTTGGCTTCCAGGACCCCTCACTCTCCTGGTTTTCCTCCTGCCTCACAGTAGCTCCTTCTCTTTACTCTCTTCCTCATCTCCTTGGCATCTACATGTTAGCATGCCCTGGACTCTGTCTTAGCCTCCTTCTTGTCTCTAACCACACTTACTCCTTAATCCAATCTGTAAAGACTAATCATCTGGAGAGATTTTTAAAAATACCAATGTCTGGGATCCATTACAAGCCGATTAGAGAAGAATTTCTAAGGGTGGATGTGGGCACTGACTGCAAATCACTGCCTTAGATGATCTCATCCAGCTTTATAGCGTTGAATGTCATCTAAGAATGGATACCCTGGAATATACGTCTTCATCACCAGTCTTGCCCCTGAACGCCACACTTGAATATCCAACTGCCCACATGACTTCTGTATTTGGATGTATAATAAATATTTCAACCTTTACAGATCGAAAGCAGAATGCCTAATACCATCCTCTCCAAACTTGCTTTTGTAGACTTCTCCACGCCAGTGAAGGACAACTCCATCTTTCAGCTGCTGCAGCCACAATCCTTGGAGTCATCCCTGAGCAATTTTCTCCTACCCTACATGCACTCTGAAAGGAAATTCTGTCATTTCCACCTCCAATATAGTTGGAGAAGCTGTCACTTCCCACTACCCCTGTTACTAACACCCTGCTCCAAACCCCGTCACTTTCCCCTAGACGTGCACATGGCTTGCATCCTACTTCCTTCAGTTCATTGCCCAAATATCATCTACTCATGGAGACCTTCCCTGACCACACTCTTTTAAAAAGCACCTTCTCCCACACTGTATGTCCTATCCCTGCGCTCTGCTTTATTTTACACCATTGCAACGATCACAGTGTGACATACGACATCTTTTATTTATTTATTAATTCTGTCACTCCCTTCAAATATAGACTCAAGAAGGCCCAGCATCTGAAACAGAGCCTAGAGCATGAACATAAATACTTGTTGAATGAACGACTGAATCTTTTACATCCTAGCCAAAAAACTCTTCTGGAAATAAACTTACGTAACTGAATCAAGAGAAAAATAGCATGACCATTTTAAGCAAGAGGAGCTGACCCAAACTGTGGCTGGAACACCACCTTTTGATGCTATCCAGTGGCTTGGAGATAACAGAAGAAACACTCTGGCACGTAACTATGCCTCCTCCAAAAAATATTGTATGTGAAGAGTATGTTATTTCCATATAAATCACGTCTGGGTTTTTTCTTGCTGTGATCTGACTCAGTGTCTCACGCTGCTCAGAGCCAAGCTGTCTCATAAGTCAGTCGTCATGTTTTAGAGCCTTCCTGCCAGGGAAAAAGAGGAGGGCATTTGTGGCTCTTTACTGTGACAATATGCATCTGTGTTACCGGTAACTCTTCTGCACCCGCTGTAGATGCAGCTGAACTGTGTGCCCTGGGCAATCTGGTTCCCATGGTGCCCCTGCGGGAGCTTGACAAGAAACAGTGGAAAACCAGTGCCTTTATGTGGCTGCAAATGAAGATTTTCCTGTATCCGTGAACTCCTCTATCAGGAACACTGGCATCACAATATGAATCTTTTATATACCAGTGTTTATTTGGTATATAACAAAACAGATGATAGCCAAGGAAGAAGAGAGAGTTTTAAAGCCTATTTTATATTAAAGTGTCAATTTACATCTAATGTTAAAGCCTTTGATAGTGAACATTTATTCAGAAGCTATCAAAGGGAATTAGCTTCCTAATTTTTAAAGACAATTGTACGTATCTGACAGGGAAAAAGATGTATAGCTCAGTGAAACCTGTCCATGTTCTCGTAGGGAAACTGTAATTACTTCAGGCAAAAATATATTAACTTCTCAAGATATCAAGGCATACACACTGTTAATACAAACATGTCAATTATGGAGTTGTCTTGCTCACCCAGTATTCGATATCTCTAGCTATGGAAAGAGTTTTGCTCATGGATGGAAAGCATTAGATTGAAGGTCAAAGGGAACTGTTCTAGAAATGTTAAAAATGATAAATAGAATTTCACACATCAGGACATATAAAAAACAATTTTTCTCCTGCAGATATAAAAGCCTAGATGAAATTAAAGTGAGGAATCAATCAGGATGCAGCACTGTCACTGGGACTTATGAAGTCCCTTGGTCTAATACCTCCTCTGGAGAAGACAGCCACTGGGCTCTCTGCCTTCCATGTGACCCCATCTCGTAGAAGTCTTAGAAACTTCAGTACCAATTAAAGAGGAAAATTAGACAATCCATTTGTTAGCCAAAGAAAGTACAGCTAGTGACACATAAGCTGAAAACTGTAGAACCTGACTGATGAAAGGGACCCTGGAGAGGATCCTGTCACCTGCTCCCGTTCCACATTTCTGAAAACGGAGAACTTTTAAAAGTTAAAAAGAAGTCTGCAGGATCAAATCACTCAGTGGCAGAGTGAGTCTAATTTCCAGACGCAGGGGCACATAAGCCAGTGTCTCTACCGCTCTATGCCACCTCTCACCCTACACTTAACTTTTCATAACTCACCCCTTATTGTTGTCGTCATCAAATGTAGTTGTAGAATTTCATGGTGGTCTCAGCCCTGAGCACATATTGCTTTAAATTCAACCATTTCTTTTTTATGGGAAGAAAGGTAGAAGTTTCAGTCAAGAAAAAAAGCTCTGAGTTATCGATTCCAGTTCGATTGCTCCAAGGCAGCTTTCCAAGGAAGTGGACTTTATGAACGGGACGGCCATGCGACATGGGACACAGGCTAGATTTGTAACAGATGTGTGCATGGACCCGTGTTTGTGGAGCTCCATGCCTGCAATGCTGACCCCAAAGCATACCATAAAGCATACTTTGTATCTATTGCTGTGCCTTATAAAACTGGAGGTGTATTTTTGTGGGAGAAAACTCAAATTTAAACAGTGGTTAAAATGGAGGACCAAACACTCTTTTTCTTGGCTATTCTCGAATTCCACCAGCCAAGCCTTTGAAAGATTATATTCTGTACCTGAATAAGAATGGCTCCTTTATAATATCTTCCCAAGCCATGAATACCTCTTCTGCTACTGGCTACCTTCCTCCTATCAGACCCCTGGTCCCTTGCTTCCATACAGAAGGATCTTAGAACATTTTTCCCTTTCTCTTCTGTCTGTTGATTTGTAGCAGTGACCAGTAGAGACACCAAGATAAAATCAGGATGCTTTAGTGAAGACTAGTAGTTGTTAATTCTAGCTGCAGATTTGAATAAACTGGAGAACTTTTGAAAATATGATGTTGGACTCCACCTCCAGATTTAATTGGTCGGGAGTGGGAACGTAGCATCAGGTATTGTCCAAATGATGGTTTACATCATTACAGTTCCATTCTAGATAAAGGAGATATGAGCAAGGATTATGGATCATGAAGGGTGTAAATTGAATCATAAAATAACATACTTTTAGAGCTGGAAGGGACATTAGAAGCTTAAGGACCACTTTTTATTCTAATGATGAGAAAACTGAAGTCAAGGGATACTAATTGAATAAATGGAGATCTCAAAACTAACTAATGGCAGAGCCAGAACTCTGGTCCCGTGGCCTCATGAAATGACAAAATAGTGAAGCAACATTACTTGACATCTACAAGAGAAAAATTAGAATATAAATAAAAGGAAGTGACAGCTTTACTCAGAAAATACAAAACATATGGCAGTCAAGAGGTGAACTCATTATGTCATTCAAGGACATATTACTAGAAAAAAAAAAGGACATACTACTAGATAAATCCATTATGGCTCACAGCAGACTTGTAGGAGAGGCTGGAGGCTTGACATATGATAGCAAACCATGAGTGGTAAAAGTCAGGGTAAAAAACAAACCTGATTTGGTTAATATCAAACAGAGTATAGATTTGGATGAATTACAAAAATGATTCCATAAACATTGCATATTTTCTCACCATGTAAGTAAAATTCATGTAGGATATGTTCTTACCATGTAAAATGGAGTGCTTGGCATACAGTAAGTGCTCAATTAATGATAGCTGCTACTTCACTTCACTGCCACCATTATGCAAAATCCAACTAAATTGTATGGTACTAGGTCATATCATTGGAATGCTTTAATATCGTACTAGGTGTGTACTCAGGTTTCCTTGCCTAACATTGGTGTAAGGCTGAAATTTTGTAATCTCCCATTTACTTAAGGCAAAGAATATTTTAATTTCTAATTCAATTTAATGAGAGAGAGGAAATGGAGAGAAGAGAAGGAGGGAGGGGGAGGGGAAGGGAGGGGAAGGGAGGGTAAAGGAGGGGAAGGGAAGGGAAGGGAAGGGAGGGGAAGGGAGGGGAAGGGAAGGGAAGGGAAGGGAGGGGAGGGGAGGGGAGGGGAGGGGAGGGGAGGGGAGGGAAAGGGAAGGGGGGGAGGGGAAGGGAAAGGAGGGGAGGGGAAGGGGAGGGGAGGGGAGGGGAGGGGAGGGGAAGGGAAGGGAAGGGAAGGGAAGGGAAGGGAAGGGAAGGGAAGGGAAGGGAAGGGAAGGGAAGGGAAGGGAAGGGAAGGGAAGGGAAGGGAAGGGAAGGGAAGGGAAGGGAAGGGAAGAGGAGGGGAGGGAAGGGAAGGGAAGAGGAGGGGAGGGGATAAATTGTTTGGAGGACCAAAAGAGGATAGCAATACGGTTCTCCATGATTTCCCTCCAACCTTCCAGATTGAACTTGCATAGGATGAAACCAGTAAGTGGAGAGAGGGGATGGCATCTTGGATCGGCCCTGGCACACTCAAACACTGGTTAAGCCCGTGCCCCTTGCCATAACTCATGGCCCCATCTAAAACTAGGAGTATAATGTCAGACTTATAAGTAAGATAAGATGCACCACACTCACTGATATATATAAACTAACATATCACCTAGCATCTTTGCAGAAGAAGTACTCCACACAAATCCATTTTTCAGATAAATTACATTCCTTTGAGTCATATTTCAGGAAAACATTATTATTTTTATTGAATTATTTATAAAGAACATTAATTGTGACCCTGTTTTTGTTAGTCTGTACTAAACGTAATTTGATTTTATGCTTGAGAAGAGTATAACTAGCAATTATTTTATTTAAAAAATGTGGTACTCTGAAAGTGTGCTAAGGTATGGGAAATTATTTGTCCTTACATTTAATGGCCCCACATGATTGTCTTTACCCTGTGTCGTTCTGAGTCTGATTTCCACTATCAGAATATCCTGCTTCTAATTTGGCTCTTTCGGGTTTTTTTTAATAATTTCTAACCAGTAAAAGACTCCCACATTTCTTTTTTTTTTTTTTAATGTTTATTTACTTATTTTGAGGGGGAGAGATAGAGCGAGCAGGGGAAGGGCAGAGAGAGAGGGAGAGAGAGAATCCCAAGAGGGTTCCGCACTGTCGGCGCAGAACCCAAAGCGGGACTTAAACTCATGAACTGTGGGGTCATGACCTGAGCTGAAATCAAGAGTCAGACGCTTAACTGACTGAGCTACCCAGGAGCCCCTGAGACTCCCACATTTCTGGTTGGACAAAACGCATGGACTCTGTAACAGACTTTTGTCACTTACTGATACTTCATTTCAGACTGTCCACTTGCTTATTCTGGGTTTGCTTCCTTCTGAAAATGCCGGAAATGTGGTCTCAAATACAAATGTCACTGACAAACTCCAAAAAGAGCAATTGACATGATATCTTTATTTCTGTTCTAAAAATTAATTGTATATAAATGGGTAAAGAGCTTCCACTGAGGACAGTCATTAGAAATTAAACTTTCACATTCATGGGCTGGCTTCTCTGCAATGCTATGTCTTTACAAACCTTGCATCGAAACCCTGGAAGCAAGGTTGGTGAGCGCATAAAAGCGCTTAGGCTTCCGATCAAGGCAGAGTGGCTTCGGAAATAGAGAAGCAAGGAAGGAAAAAAAAAAAAAAAACCAATTAAGTTTCTAATTGTTTCCCTTAATGTGAACACTAGCTAGTGGAGATATTGTAGCAGCGGTAAATGAAGCTCTTGGCAGTCTTAGCGAGGCTAGCACAACACAGTCTTGGGGCGGGGGACTGTCCCCGCGAGGCTGAGGGTACACAGTCAGCTGCTGCAGCTTTTTCTTTCCAGAAGCTGAGAGCAAACTTCTTCTGTACATTGAGAATGGGGCTTAGTACTAACGTCTGAACTTCTTTAGCTTCCTATCGACTTCCTCTAAGTATTTCTCCTAGACAAAATCTATCCGTCCTTTCCAGGTTCGTTCTAGGAGTGGTCTCCTTTCATCTGCTTCTGGGAAGTCCTGGCCTTCCAAAAGGAAGGTACTGATGCTCGCTTTCTTGTGTTCCTCTTACATTTCCTACGTCAGATCCCAGACCTACATTCAAATCCCAGCTCCTTCACTGCCTGTCAATATTTCCAGCCACGTGACCTTAGTCACATTACTTAATTTCACGGATCCCTGGATTCTTCAAATGTAGCGTTTGGATAATAAGAGTGACTTCATGGGACATTTAGGCGAAAATAGCTGCAGAAGCTCAGTTAACTCGCAGTACAGATGACGTGGTAAGAAGAGTCGTCAAGAGCCTTGACTTTGGAGCCAGACTGCCTGCCTGTGAATCTTATCCAGTGGCTACCAGTTGGGTGAAAAGTTACTTAATTTCTCTGAGCCTCAGCATTCTCACCTACAAAATGTGGATATTAATGCCTACCTCACGGAGTCATGTGCATCAACAAATCAACGCATGGAAAATTTAACCCCCTGCCTGGCAAAGAAGAAGCAGTTAAAGAAGCCCCCAGACTTGGCTGAGTCCTCACTACCTTGGCTGTGTCCACCATTCTTTGGTGTTCTCCCGTCCATTTATTGGTGTTTCTTTAAGTTGTGTATTCAGTGGGAGCAGGTGGGCTATGGGTGGAGTAGGCAGCAGAAGAAAGGAGATTCATTACGGCTCAACCCATATCACATACCTGTATTAAGATGCCTTGAGGCAAAGAAAAGCTAGGAGACGCAAATATGGAGCTTGGAACTCCAAGTCCTCAAACGCAAGGAAGTCAGGCTCTGTGATCAGGCAGCCAGCAGCAAATACCCAGCATCAGAAGAGCAGCAGAAACATTCCAGAGATGCTTCTGCTTCCAGATACATTTCTACCTCTGGATGTAGTTAGCATCTATCTGCTCCCTCAACCACCCCACTCGGCATGTGTGAAAGTCCTCCCTTGTTAACTGCATAAGGGGTAGTTCACTGGAGGGAATGCTGGGGGGAAAATCCAGCCCAGTAGTTCACACAAGGTGGATCACATTTAAGAGATACTGCCTTCTGAGGCACCTGGGTGGCTCAGTTGGTTAAGCATCCAACTCTTGATTTCAAATCAGGTCACGATCCCAGGATCCTGAGATAGAGCCCTGTATTGGGCTCTGTGCTGAATATGGAGCCTACTTGAGATTCATTCTCTCTCTCTCTCCCCACTCTGGCCCTCTCCCCCATTCATGCTGTCTCTCTAAAATAAAACGATTACAAAATATACTGGCTTCTTCATGCTATGTCCAGATGTGGGCAAAATACTGAGAAAACACCGACAAGAAATATTTGTATGGAAGCGAGGCAAATATCCCGAAACTTCTTGGGAATGGTATCCATGAAAACATTTTCTAGTCATGTAAATAATGAAATTGGTCATTTGGAAGTTTTTGGTGGCAGTGACATTTGTCTTACCAGGGTGGCGGCCACAACTCACACCTTCTCTCTTGCTCAAGAAACCACTTCAGAAGCCAAGTTGGTGAGAATGACATCACAGGGCTAACTAAACTTATCTGTGCTACAACCATAAATTGTTTGCAAGCGTCAGGACTTTATTTCTAGTAGCAATAAATTACTTACCTCAGCATCGATTGAGACACGCCAATGTGTAAAATAATGTGGTTTAGAACTCCCACATAGTCGGATACTTCCCTTCTGTAGTCGATAAAAAGTGATGCTCAGAAAGCATAAATAAGGTGCCTGAGGTCACACAGTTGATGAGTAGCAAAGCCGCCACCTTCTTGAAACCAAGGCTGCTGATTTGAGCCCAATGCTCTTTTTACACGACACATCACATTTCCCTCAGCAGACACCTAATGTGTTACTCAAGTGAATAACAATTCAGTAGTGCCGGATATGACTCACTTTTCCTCCAAGACATACACTACCTTCCTACTAGGAGGAATCGTCTGCTCTCCATTTAGCCACTGGCCCACCTTTTCTACAGGGGTGTACCGCTATTTCAAAATATATGCTACTCGTTCGCAAACCTACATTTCATGTTCACACATTAAGCTGCAAATATATGTACCCTGGACTGAAAATACATTATAAAAAATGGGGCTGAACGTTGCTTAGACAAAATTTGTGCTTTTACAGAATTATTTATTATAGCAGAGAATCTTTAATGCCACTGACAAGATGGCCTGCAGCAATGTTTAATATTCATTCACTTTTATTCAGGCAGAAAATTGACATTAGAATAGGTCTATTTTTAAAAAAGGCATTCTTAGCTTTTCCAAAGGAAAGACGTTTTCTTCAAATGTTATTCAAAAATATGCACTCAGAGTGGAGCCCCAACTTGTGATACCAAATGCTAACTTTTTATTAGCTACTACGTCCAATAAAGTGCTTTTTTGCAAACATCCGACCACACACCAGACCTGAGAGCTGGGAGACTCTGCTAATAAAGAGGACAGTCAGCTCACGCCCTGCCATGTGTTCTAGACATAGGTCACAAGAGAAATGAAGACTATTCCCTCTGAGCGAATTGACAGCCATTTATTTGCTCAACATTGAGGCTGCAGATGTTGGAAAATGTCAACCTGCAGAAGGAACAAGGAAGTAACTACTGCAGCTTGACTCAGGCAGACTGCCAGGAAAGCCATGGGTTGGTGACAGATGGACAATTCTTTTTTTTTTTTTTTTTTTTTTTTGTAATATCCATACAGAGAGAATACAGACAAGGACAGAGATTCAGGCAAATATACTTGCTCATTCTTCCCAGAGCCCCGGGCACAATGTGAGCAGTGGGTTGACAGTCACTGTGCCCTTGGGCCAGGGCGATTTTTGCCCTGGCTTTGCTCAGGCTATTCACTGGTCTGTCTTCGAATCCTTCATGCCTGGACTGGCTTAACTGAACAGCCATCTATCTGGGCTGCTTTCTCAGTGGCGAAGAAAACCATGTGCTCTGGAGTTATTTTATGGGTTGAGAAAGGGCAAAAAGAACACAAAACAAACAGGCCTGAACTCAAGGGAAATGAGGAAACACGAGAACTTGCATACCAGGCCGCCACGAAGGACAAGGCTGCAGAGTGCCAGGCCCGCTCATGTTGTCCCGGCCATGGCACAATTGCTGGGTATCTACAGGATGCAAAGGTCTGAGAACAGTCTGGCCAGGCCAGGAGGCTCAGGTGAGGGAGAGGAGCCCCAGAGAACCTCTTGTGGCACCTTCCCTCCTAAGCCTGGGTAGGGTGCACAGGGGACTGGGTCCCTCCTCCCACCGCAGGAAGACATGTGTGGGGCAAGGGTGCAATTGCCCATAGGAATCAGCAGCACCCTCTCTTGACCTCTCTTGACCTCTCTTGGTCTCCTGGGGATTCCTTGCTCCTTGGAATACTAAAGGGTGGATATACTGATGGGAAATATTAGGTCCTTATCCAGCAAAGAGAGAAACTTGCGAAAATACGAAATTTTACTCTACTAAATTTCACTTATTTTTATCTTAGTGCTTTTAAATCAGTGAAGTAATATCATCCAGACCCAATGGGCGAGTTCTCCTTGAGGCCCGATCAACTTGAAGCAACTATTATGATATTGGTTCAGCAAATAAGCACTTTCTATTGAGATGGGAAGATTTAATATCATGAACACAGCAATGTTCCTCCCTGAAATAACATATAATGCAATTATAAGTAAATCTTAGAGGGTTGCGTGTTTGATTTAGTACAGTAGGAGTTATTTTATTTATTTTATTTTTGGAATTTGGGTAAAGTAATTTGATGTTTGCATGGAGAAATAAGCCTCCAATAGTGTTATGAAATTAAAAGAAATAGGAATAAAGCATATTGTGTTTGAGGCTGAAGAAGTTGTTGACTTTCCTTACCAGCCACAAAAACTTATTTTAAAGTTTCTTTGATCAAACTAACATAGAAGTGGCAGAAAAATCAATAGAGAATCCACAAAAAGATCTGAGTATCCTTGGGAAATTGACATGGAAAAAAAATGGTATTTTAAGTTAGAGGAGAAAGGATGGCTTACTTAGCCCTCTCTCCTCTAAATTAAAATGTAGTAATTTTTTGACGAATTTGGCTAGCATAATTGACTAACCATTTTGAGGAAAACAAATTTAGACCTCATCCCACACTAAATACAAAAATAAAGTCTAGATAAACTAAAGACTTAAATGTTTAAGAATTGAAAAACAAGATGAAACTTAGAGTTCTTTAGCAAAATGGGGAGCTCCAAAGCTATAATCCACAAGGCAGTTCTGATTATAAAAAGAAACTTAAGAAAAATATTTGTAACGATAAATGATTCCACAATGTCAAAAAGACAAATGACAGGCTGTAACAATTATTTGCAAACCACACGAGAGATCGAAAGTTCAATTCTATAATAGTTAAATTGATCTTTAAAAAAGGCACAGAAATCAATGCAAAAAATGTAAAGGAATACAATCCAACTTTTAAAATAAATTCAAAAACAACAATCCATAAAAAAATATGCCCAACTTCACTGATAGTCTGGAAAATACCAATTAAAGGTATTATAATATGCCACATTCCATGCATTAGATTGGCCTCCCAATTGCCAAATCCAGTGTCTTTTTTCAATGTTCATTCTTCTAGACTTTTGGCAACCCTTCACGCCTTTGACCATGGCCTCCATTCTGAAACTGAAAGCATTCTGAAAATGCTCCTACTTCACCCTGAAATATACTTATCTTGGCATGTGTGCTTCAAATCCTTGATGACTTTCCATTGTGTACAGGGTAATTACATAGAATACTAATCTTCTGTGCCAGCTAGAACAAAGGAAACATTTCTCGCACATACAGCTGGTAGAAAGATGGATAGTACAGTTTGAAAAAGGAATCCAATGCTATCTACTAAAATAATTGCAATGCGGAGCATTATTTGTAGTGACCTCCCTGAAAATAGAGGAAAATAATAGGAAATAATAGAGGAAAGAAATCACTGAAAATAACCTGAATGTCCATCAATTGGCAAATGGCTAAATAAACTGTAGTACATGATCTTGTTAAAAATATATGGAAAATATGAAATGTTATGTAGTTATTAAGAAGAATAAGTAAGATCTGTAGGTATGGACATGGAAGGCTGTCAATGATACCTTGTTTGTGAGAAAAAAAAAAAAACAGCTGTAAAGAAATGCATGGTGATGGTTAATTTTATGTATCCGTTTGACTAGACCATGGTGCCCGGATATTTGGTCAAACATCAGTCTAGATGTTGCTGCGAAGATATTGGTTTTTTAAGATGTGATTAACAGTTAGGTAAGTAGACTTTGAGTAAATCAGATTACCTTCCATAGTATGGGTAGGCCTCATCCAATCAGTTGAAGGCTTTCAGAGAAAAAAATCTGAGGTTTCCCAAAGAAAGAAGGAATTCTGCCTCCAGAATGCCTTGGAACTTATGACTGCAGTTTCAAGTCATATATATATATATATATATATATATATATATATATATATCCTATTAATTCTGTTTCTGTGGATAACCTTAACTAATATACACACATGGTATTTCCATAGTTACAAACAAATATCCTATGCTCGCATATTTCTATTTGTATAGGTTTGTACGCACATGGGGAAAATTAAGAAAGAATCTACACCAAACTAAAAATACTGACTTGTGTGTGTGTGTGTGTGTGTGTGTGTGTGTGTGTATTGAGGAAGAGGTTAATGGCGGGGGCGGGGGGAAGTCTAGAGCAAAATGGAAATAGCATGATGTGAAAAAAAGTAGAATACAATATCAAGTATATAAAAATTGAACATGCATGAAAATAAAGACGCATCAATTAAATTTTGAAAGGGCAAATTTGGGGGTGCCTGGGTGGCTCAGTCAGTTAAGTATCCGACTTCGGCTCAGGTCATGATCTCAGGGTTCGTGAGTTCGAGCCCCATGTCGGGCTCTGTGCTGACAGCTCGGAGCCTGGAGCCTGCTTTGGATATTCTCTCTCTCTCTCTCTCTCTCTCTCTCTCTCTCTCTGCCCCTCCCCCACTTATGCTCTGTCTCTGTCTCAAAAATCAATAAACATTAAAAAAAATTTTTTTTGAAAGGATAAATTAGGACCAGATTGTGAAGGGCTTTTCACACCAGGCTAAAGAGCACAGACTTACCCTGTACACAGCGGAAAGTCATCAAGGGTTTGAAGCACACATGCCAAGATAAGTATATTTCAGGGTGAAGTAGGAGCATTTTCAGACTGCTCTCAGTTTCAGAATGGAGGCCATGGTCAAAGGCATTAAAGGTTGCCAAAAGTCTAGAAAAATAAATATTGGGGAAAAAGGCACTGGATGTGGCAATTGGGAGGCAAACTTATCCTTACTAGGCTCTGAGTTTGATAGTTTGAAGAGCACAGCATACATACAAGGAAATGGTTAATAGTGACATTTTTTTTCAAGGAATATAATACCCAAGGACAGGGGACAGATAGAAGACAGTTATCATGTCTTTTCTCTGCATGAAACCCTCCAAAATCTCCTTAACTCTCTCAGAATAAAATAAAATCCTTATACTAGCCTACAGGTCTTATCTGATCTGGCCCCACTTATCTCTTTGGTTCTGTCACCTGCTAATCTCCCTTTGGCCTCCTCCTTGTTCCTGGCACACACACAGCTCTCCAGATGTCACAGGGACTTTACACTCCACTGTCCTTTTGGCTTGAACCGCTATTCCCCAGGATGTTTGTTGTATCTCCTTGTCAGAGACCTTCCAGATCAACTTATCCAAAACAGCATTCCTTCTATGCCCTTCATTTTCCATTTTCCATTTTTTTTGCCTTTATTTTTCTTCATCACTATCACCATATATTTACTTGCTTAGCATTTGCCTTCCAATACCAAATGTGAGCTCCATGAGAAGTGAGACTTTGTTATTTATATCTCCAGCAACTAGAACAGTTGTTGATACATGATAGGAGTTTAATAAAAATTTGTTAAAGGAATTAAATTAATCTGAGAGAATGTGTACCTCTTCTCAGAAAGCCCATAGTTTATTTGTGCATGTGCACACACACACACACACACACACACACACACACACACACAGTATTCAAGTACCACAAGTTAAGATAGTGCAAAAACAGAGCACACAAGTCTACAGAATAGACAGTGGGTTGAGGTCAATTAGGGAACATTTTGCACCAATTAAGAGGTTCAAGTGAGATCTGTGGGGCAGAGGACAGAAAGTTGCATTTGCAAGAAGAGACGGAAGGAAGTGAGGAATGAGTAAGGTTTTCTCTGAAGACAGGGGTGAGGGAAGATTAAAAGAGAAATTCATGTGGAGATCATCAATTCTCTGGAGGGCTCAAAATACATTATTAATGATTTTTCTCTCTCTTTTTCTGTCTCTCTCACACACAAAACACTGAAGAAATTCCTCAAGTAAAACTAGGGTTTGGCCTTTAGTTTTATTTATATATGCCTTCCTCCAACAAGTTTCAAGAAATTTTACAGCAGATCATTCAGGATTGGTGTGATTTAAAAAACACTGATGAAGTTTTACACCAATTGTCTTTAGGAGGCATTGAAAACCCGTCTCAGTCACTCCTGTGTCACCCAAGGCCTTAGTTGTTGGGTTAGCCACTAGTTATCAATTCTAATTTCACTTTATAGTCACTGAAAGAGCAGTGACTATAATTAATTAATTCACAAACTTTGAGAGTGTGGTCTGGGCACTGACAGGTTCACAAAGCTCCTCAGGTACTTATAGAATGCATCCAGACTGAGAACCATTGAGCTAGGACATTCACCCCAAATGGAATCCCTGAGCACTCAAAGGTGCTTTAAACAACACGTTTTGTTTCTCGTGCTTCTATTTGGTTCCCTTGGTTCTTATTGTTAGAAATCCTAGTGGCTTGGTTCAATTCTCTGCTCGGTGTTTCCAAAGGTGGAAATCAAGGTCAGATGTCAGCTGGTGTGGGCTCTTATCCAGAAGCTCTGGGGGGGGGGGGGGGGGGAGAATCCACTTCTAGGCTCATTCCCATTATAGGAAGAGTTCATTTCCATGTGGCTGCAGGACTAGGGTCCCCCTTTCCTTGCTATATCCTCACCATAAAACCCCCTCCATTTCAGAGCCAGCAACAGCAGGCTCTCTCTTTATAATTTGAATCTCCCTTCTGTCACATGTCTCTGACTCCAGCTGGAGAAAGTTCTTTGCTTTTAAAGATTAATGCAATTAAATTGGGCCCACCCAGATAATCCAGGGTAATTTCCCTTGAATCCAGGGATTGAAGCACAGACATTTCTGGAATCCATTCTGCCTACCTCACCGCTCTAGCCCATAAAATGATGACCATAACCTCTGTGTCTATATATTTCATCATTCGATCCAAGTTAACTTGAAGTCTTGGCAAAGTCTGCCTTCCTTCATGCCAGTGTCATGCCTATGTCATCAGACAAGGTACGTCCCACTGTCCTTCTGTTAGGGCTACTGTAAAAGAAATAGCATACACTGGGTGGCCTGAATATCAAAACATTTATCTCTCACAGTCTGGAGGCTGGGGAGTCCAAGAACAAGGCCATGGCAGATTCAGTGTCCAGGGACAGCCTGTTTCCTGGTTCATAGATTGTTATCTGTTATCTGTGTCCTTACCCGGCAGAAAGGGTGAGGGCACCCTCTGGAGTCTCCTTTATGACAGCACTAATCTCATTCATGAGGAATCACCTCCCAAAGGCCCCACCTCCAGATACCATCACAGTGGGGTTAGCTTTCAATATATGAATTTTAGGGGGACACAAACATTCCGTCTATGTCTCCTAGCAAGAACTTTTAAGAGTCAGATTCCTTGTGTAACACAAAAATAGTGAACCCTTCCCCAGGGGAAAAAAAGATACAAAAGAACATTTAAAAAAATTAATGGTTCTTGACCTTTATTTTTCCCATAGCAAGTTGAAAGTAAGCCATAAACATAGTTATAGTCCGCATGATTAGCGCTATAACAATTCCTTTCTTTATTTTATTACTATAGCAGTAATGTATTTGAATGGTTTTTAAAAAAAATGGATGCTTAAATTGTTTCTAAATAAAAGAGCAGAGGAAGTACTTAGAATAACAATTCTTAATCCCAAAACTCTATTTGTCTCATCTATTTATTTTAAACATGGTTAGTCCTGCATATAGGCGTGCCATTACTACATGTAATATTAATGTCACTAAAGATATACTTCTTCCAGAGGGTAAGGGAATCCTGCCAGCTTTGATGGGGCCAATATCACGGAAATCACGCTAAAAAAAAAGGACCAAAGTGAAATGGAATCGTTTCCAGGTAGGCTGGAAACAAGGAGGAATGATATTAAATTATCACCTAGGAAACCAGAGGTATACACTTTTAAAGATTTCACCATTAGGGTCACTTAGAGTTTACTTTCAAAGGTAAAAACATACGTGTTTACTCCAGCTGCATCAGGAGAAGGAAGTCGAGCAGCACAGAACAGAAGGAAGCAGGGCCCTGCGCTAGGCTGTGAGGCCTAGTCTGTGCCGTGCTGCTTCCTATGTTGACGTGAAAAGGCCACTGACGTCAGCACGCGGGAGAGGCAGAGCTGCTGTGCACCTCAGCCCTCCAGCTCACCCTCACCCCTCTTATAATTAGACCAGTGACACTCAGCACAATGGCTGCAAATGCCATTAGGCAAGTGAGCACATGGCAGTGAGTGTATATGCCATTGAAAGTCCATACGCTACCCTAAGTCCGAAGCAAGAGTCTGACACGTCTGTGACCCTGAGTAATTGTTTTTGTACTGGCTGCCAAAAAAATCACAGGAAAGTCATTTTAGACACTTCGGTCTAACCACAGTGATGCTTTTATGAGGCTAATAAACCCATCTCTAAAATGTTGTCAACAGGTGTATTTAGAAATGCTGCTGTAAGCATATAACCTTTTCTGAAGTACACACTGTACTTGTGTTTTGGATTGAAAGCTTTGCAACATGCCATGGCCAAAAGTCATAAAATTGAGGTTTCAATGTGAAATATTAAAGAACAGCTGCTTCTATGTGGAAGAACTCATGAAATACAGTCTGTGGCTGTTGTAGGCACTGGCTATCCCTTGGGTACCTGAGCAAGAAATGCCTCAAGGCATGTGGTTAGTGGAGGGTTGTTGCCATGATTTGTCCAGAGAGCACTCCGAAAGTATTTTTATCTCACCTCCGGTTAGAAAAACCAATCAACCAACCAACAATGACAATTCTATCCAAAGTTACTCCTGTCGTTGCACCTAGAGAGTTTAGTGCCCATTTGTAGAAGCTATAGGTTGCCGAAGCTCTCAATCAAGGTCGATAACAAAGGGCAAAGCGATCCTAAAAGCACAAAACACAAGAGCCGGAATGGATCTTCCAGATCCTCTAGTCCAGAGGATCTCAATCCGTGGGCTTCCAGCTGCTATCATAACAAAGGAACCATAAATCTATAAATGCAACAAACCTCACATAAATAGCACGTGTGCACATACACACAAATACATCCACACGTGCTTACTATGTTTTCAGTTACAGTTCATCGAAACCATTTATGTTCTCTTCTCCTTTCCAAGATGGTAGTCAGGCTTTTTGTACAACACTGGCTCAGAGTAAGTTTGAATTTCTTTCAGGTTTTTCGATTTCTGAAACCCTAAGCTGCTTGAAGTAATTAAGTTGTAAGCAGGGGAGAGAGGTGGAAGCTTTAAATCAAAGGAAGGTTTTCTATCCTGATAAAGATATGAAAGTCCTTTGAGATTGTACAGCAGACTGGGAGAGCAATAGGGTCAATGGGGCAGGGAATTTTCTAGTTTTCTAGTATGCCTGGTGTGTCTGGGAAAGCACACCAACCGACCACCAGGATT
Source organism: Felis catus (assembly GCF_018350175.1). NCBI lineage: Eukaryota > Metazoa > Chordata > Mammalia > Carnivora > Felidae > Felis > Felis catus. The sequence goes on along the minus strand of NC_058374.1, from coordinate 22,593,960 downwards.
TTTAGGCTTGGCAAAGTTTACCATTCCCAGAGAACCAGCAAAAGACACAACTTTAAGTGCAAAAGACTTCAAGCAGGAGGCAGCAGAGTCTTGGCAAGATTAAGTTACCTTCTCTGGTCAGCCTGGCAAACTACTGTCTGAGCTGTCGCAGAAGGCAGCTGGTCCCACCATATCATGGGTAGAGCCAGGGGAAGAAGGGGCTTGGCCCTGGCTGCCCCCCTGTAAGTGGTCAGCGAGATCCTTCTCTGATGGTTTCTCCTGCTGCGTCCAAGTGAACGCAACCCAAGCCATACCTTCTGTTTTCTCCCGCTTTCTTATCAGATTCTCCTGGCCTGTCTCCTCTCTGCTGCCCCCCACTTGAAGCCTTTTCAACTACTACCTTCTTAGAACCACATTAAAATTTAAAATGTTTTTGACATAGACTTAATAAAATTTTGTTTCCCCCCAACTTTTACATCAGAAGAATTTTAAGAATACCGATAGCTTTCTCTCAGTCAATCATGAACTTGCTTCTCTCTTTCAGTGTATTACAACTGATCCTTTGTGAAGTTTTTTTTTTCTAGTTGGAGATAATTGACATATGGCATTATATTAGTTTCAAGTGTACGGTGTGATGATTTCATATTTATTTATGTTGCAAAATGATCACCACAATAAGTCTAGTTAACATCCATCACCTCACATAATTATATTTTTTCTTGTGATGAGAACTTTTACAATCTACACTCTTAGAAACTTTCAAATATACAATACAGTATTATTAACTATAGTCATGGTGTACATTACATCCCCATACTTCTTTTTTTAAAGATTCCACATATAAGTGAGATTGTACGGTATTTATCTTTCTCAGCCTGACTTATTTCACCTTGCATAATGCCCTTAAATTCCATCTGCGTTATCACAAATGGCAAGATTTCCTTTTTTATGCCTGAATACTATTCCATTGTGTATATATGCCACATTTTCTTTATTCATTCATCCATCAATGGATGTTCTTGAGAAAAGACTCTCCTCCTTCCGTAAAGGGGAGGGCATGACACTCCACTCATACCGAACAGGCTGAGAGGCATGGAGTTTCCTGACTAGCTGTGCATCACAGACATGTGAACCACTTATAAAATGCAGATTCCTGGGTCCTAGCACTAGAGCTTCTGAATCAACACTTTGTACTTGACCCCATCCCTGCCCAGGTTATTGTGATGCAGACACAGGCGTGGGGACCTCCATTCTAAGGCACACAGGCATGAATAAATCTACAAAGCAGTTTTGATTTCAAGTAAAGCTCATCATCATTACTGACAGAGTTTTGCTTCTAGCAACTGCCTTCTTCAGTTGACCATTTGATCCCCACTGCTTTCTATCTCCAGCCTCCTATTCAGTCCTGTCATTGTTTTCCTCTAATAAATTGAGTGAACTGATCAGCTCTATTGGACAATATGTTCAGTACCTGAGACAGAGGAAACTCTCATAGCCTGAAGAAGAAAATTTACCAACACCTGAAGTCCATCATAAGTTAACAAAGCACTGGGAATTTATCTTTCTGAGATCATAAGTTATTAATTGAAAACACTGAAAACTCTTTTGTGAATTTCATTCAACAAACATTGGTTGAAAGTTTGTTACATCTGATGTACGCTATCAGGCGTGTTAATCTTTGCCCCTTCCTTCACACAGATGACAGTTTAGGAGTAAAGAGAATTCTATCCTTATTTACACTTCTGCATCTGGTTTTCTCCTATGGTGATATTTCCAGCTGGTATTCTTTGAGATTCACATTAAAATGGTGTCTGAAGAAAATAAAAGAATTGAGGCCATAATTACCCTTTTCTTTGTTATTCTAGGAAACTTAAAGAAATGAAAGTGAGGGACTGGTAGCACTTCAAACAAAATTACCTTGGCCTCTAATGGCCATCCCAGCTCTTTGCTAGGTTAATTCTGTCAGGAGGACAATAACCACGGAGCCAACTCTTCTGTTTCCTCCAAAGGCTGCTGAATGATCCTGTACACTAGAACAATGAGGCACCTGTGGGTTGTTCTTTTTAATTAAAAACTCTTTAATGAAATGGACTTTCAGGCATTTACTTGTGGTAAATGCTAGAATTTGGTCCACCTCATTTTCCAAAGTCCAATTTGTAAATTGTGTTTAAAAATAGCCTCCTGGTTTGAGCACACAATAAAAAATTCACAGCAGTCCCTGAAGGTTGGATATATAGGCTATTCAGATTAGAAAGCAAGCAAGACTGCAATGTGTCTGTTGTGTGTATGAATGTTTATAAGTGCCTGGAAATTGTCAGAGGACTCCTGACAGAAAAGAGAAAGGTCAACTAAGAAGAGACTCTCACCTCAGAAGACCTTAAGCCATCACAGCTGAGAGTGAATTTGAACAGAAAGTCTTCTGACTAATCTAGGGAATGAGCAGGGAGTTAGCCAGAGCAGGAAAGATCAGAAAAGCCAGCAAGAGCAATTCGTAAGCATTAGTGAGGTGTGAGGCTAAGCTGTATTTCAGAGAAGGCTATCTTAAAATATGGACTTCCAGATTATTCCTTAGGAGGGATGATGGAGTAACATGCTATTCACCAAGTGCTACCCTAGATGGTTTTAGAGCAACTGCCTCACTTCCCCTTATTTCAACACAGACCAGAGCACTTGTCTTGAGAAGCAGGTGAGCAAATAACTTTTTACATGAACTAGCTGCTATCGAAGCTCCCTATACATCAGAATTCGGATAGATGCTGACTGCATGTGTAAATGAGAACTGGTTCTCAGAAAATACAACTCAATATCAGCTTTTTTCTCATTTCCAGCATTAATTCCTATTTCTCGATTGAAGATCTACATATTTTAAGCCTTCCGTTGGTATAATGTCATAAATTATAACAAAAATATCAACTCTTTTATTCATTTGTTCTATCAACACTTATGGCTACCTATTTGAGGAACTGTGTCAACAATAATATTAGGCTTAATGTTGTCTTTTAATATATTAATTCATTGAACGCATACTTTTGAGGTCCTTCCATGTGCTAGGACTGTAGCAGGTTCATAAAACACAGAAACAATTTCTCCTCTACTCAAGCTAACAATTGAAAGGGAGGAAGACATTAAATTATTAACTGGAAGGAATGTGTAGTTACAAACTAGGACATGTATTGTATTAGTCAGAATGAGCTAACTTATGCTGTGACCACAATCTCAACATCTCATTGCTTGCAACAACCAAGGTATATTTCTTGTTCACAAAAAAATCTTCTAAGGAACCATTCAATTCTCCAGGAAAGACAGCAGTTGTCCTCCAAGTGGGAACTCACTACACAGAGGTAAAGACAAGAGAAATGGAGATGTATTAGATACATGGGGTGAGAAACAAGCAGCATGGCTGATGTTGTCGTTTACTAAAATGTGAAATGCTTAGGAGATACCTATGATTTGGGGGCAGATGGTGCGTGTGTCTCATGCGTGTTAGAAGAGATGCGAAGTTGAGTTTTGAACATGTTGATTTGGAGGTTCTTTTTTGAGACATTCAAGTAGAGATGCTGGGCATTTGTGGTTCAGAGGTGATACCTAGCTAGAGACATAAATTTGAAAGTCGTGAGGAAATGGGAGGAAACTGAGGACAGAATCATGGATAAGGATGTCTATGGAAATGGTATAGCATGAGCTCAGAAGAGGGCCTAAAACTGAGACTTGAGGCACTCCAACATTTACTAACTTAGAATATTGACAAGGAGGTGATCAAAGAGAGAAAACCAGAAGAGGGTGCTATCTGGAAATTCAGAAGACAGACTGTTTCAAAGAGGAGCAGTCAACATAATAAAATGCTGCTAAAATATCAAGTAAAATGAGAAGGAGGCCTTTATTTCAGATATGACAACACAAATCATTAGTAACTTAGCAAGGGATATTTTAGTGGTATAATGGAGATGGAAACTGTATCTTAAATAAGTTGAAGGGAAGTGAGAGACCACCACTTAAAGATGGCGGGTTGAAACAAGACTTTTATTCCACTCTCTTCCAAAACCCCACTAAAACAAAAGTAAAATAATTTTTGAAAAGGTATAAACGACAAAGAGAAAGGAAGAAAAAATAGAAACTATTGAATACTCTAAAACTCTGGATCCTAGGAACAACATAAATTAGATTTCAGATCATACCAGAAGTCTCAAGAAATTGTGACACTGGGTCACTCTGGAAGTGAGGATGGAAGGATTGTTAAATATAGAAGAATTGGTGGGAAATAATTTAAAAGCAATTAAATCTTCATTTGCCCATTTTCACAACATATAGCTATATACTGTTCCTCCCCCATGCCAACACACACAGGGATGTTTATTCTCTGAAAAGTAACATAAGACCTCTGGACTGATAGACTCCAGTCATAATCAAAGATAGAGAACCATGCTGAATAACAGAAGACTTAAATCAAAATTTCTGAAAGCCTCCTTCCTTGATTTATATATGGTTGCCAGGCTTATATGGTTAGGAAGAGATTAGTTGAGCCTCCTTTGAGAAATCTGCCCAGCCCAAGAAAAAAGACTCACAGAAACTGACACTGGTTTTCCAGAAGGAAACAGGTCAACTAATATTATCCTACACTAAAGAACACAGTAGACAAGAACCTGGCAAGTCCACCTCTGTCTCAAGGCTTTTGAAGCTGTTTCATCTTCTAGACATGGTCTTCCCTCGACTCTCATATTACAGACTCCTTCTCAACATTCAGGTTTCTGCACAACCATAGGAAAAAATTGGGTTTACAAGAATTGCAAATAGTCCTACATTTACTACAAAGAACTAATACTAATAAAAGTCACATACAAAAAAAAAAGTCACATACATAGTGCTTACCATAGCCAAATTCTCTACCCATATAATTAATCTTCATATCAACTTTATGCATATGTACCATTATTATTCCCACACTGTACATGAGTAAATGGAAATATACATGGTTAAGGAAAATTGCCCAGATCTGTAACTAGTAATTGGTGAACTCGAAAGGTGAATTCAGGAGATCTGGCTCCTAAGATCATGTTCTTCACCACAATGCTACATTTCCTCTTAAAATGAAATATGGCAAAAATGCAACCACCAGTAGAGTAATATAAAGAAGGTCAACTATTATCAGTCTTATTAAATTATTCTGATCTAGGAAACTTAAATATTTCATATTGTCTTAATGATTATGTCAATTTCCATGAATTTCCTTAGAGATGGAAGATGATTTGCAAATAGTTAAGTATTAGGTATAATGAATTATAACTTACAATAAATGTATCTTCATCAACTAGAAAAAATCTAGAATGTAGTAAGTGAAGGGGATTAAGAGTACACTTATCTTGGAGCACCTGGGCGGTTCAGTCAGTTAAGCTTCTGACTTTGGCTCAGGTCGTGATCTCACAGTTTGTGAGTTCAGGCCCCACATTGGGTTCTGCACTGACAGTGTAGAGCCTGCTTAGGATTCTCTCTCTCTCCGTCTCTCTCTCTGCTCCTCCTCCACTAGCACTTTCTCTCTCTCTCAAGATAAACCAATAAACTTAGAAAAAAAGAGTACACTTATCTTGGTGAACACTGAATAATATATGGAATCATTGAATCACTATATTGTATGCCTGAAACTAATATAAAACTATATGTTAACTACATTGGAATTAAAATAAAATAAAAAAAAATAAAATGTACTAAATAGGTGAAAATCTTTTATCCGTAAAAGTTCAATCATATTTAAGTTTTTTCTTACATGATATAATTGAAGCTAATTTTTTAATTAAATATAATTTATTGTCAAATTGGTAATGGAAGCTAATTTAAAAGGATCACTAATTCCTCATTCTATGTTTCTTTCCCTCTATTTAAAAAATTTTTTTTTCAACGTTTATTTATTTTTGGGACAGAGAGAGACAGAGCATGAACGGGGGAGGGACAGAGAGAGAGGGAGACACAGAATCGGAAACAGGCTCCAGGCTCTGAGCTGTCAGCCCAGAGCCCGATGTGGGGCTCGAACTCACAGACCACGAGATCGTGACCTGGCTGAAGTCGGACGCTTAACCGACTGTGCCACCCAGGCGCCCCTCTTTCCCTCTATTAAACTTACACTTTTAAAACCAAATTCTATAACTTCTAAGAAAAACACAGACTTCCATATTAAGATGAGGAATAGTTAACAGTTTCCCCATCACCCTTTACTACTTTCTCATTGAAATGCAACAATACTGGACGAGAGACAGAATTACAAGAGCACCAGCAATATGGAATACTGGTTAATAACATGTCAGATATACTAACCAAGTGTTGACAGAACCAAAGGACAGAACAGTAGATGATTTCTACCACTGCCCATGGAAGTTTGCTAACATTCTCTGGTCAAAATGAAGGAAGCCACCAACTTAAGGCAGAAGCTATGGTATGCAGCAGTCAGGACCCTTTCCCCCACCCCCATTTCTATCAGTTAAAAGTATAGCTTTTCCACACACATTTGGACACATGCATTTTCAAAAAAACTATCTGACTGGGGTGAAAAAGACAGGTTTGCAGAGCATCAGTCCTGGGAAACAAAATCTATTTGTCTGAGGAGAAGAAAGAGTTTGAAGGAGCCATCCAAGCTGGGGAGGTGATAGTTTTCTCACACTACTTCTGGAAAGGGATGATAATCAGAGTATCTGAGAATAATTTCTCCTTCACATTAATAGACAATGGGAGAGCAGAAGACCGTTTCGCAGTACACAGAGTAATACTGGATATAAATGACCACCGAACTCAGGAAGTTAGAAAAGAAACTGTGTAAAATAATCCAGGCTATAATTATATGAGGGAGAAATTCTAAGCCCAACCAAGTGAACTCTGTGGGACAACAAAAGAATTCATTCACCCAACCTTAACAAAATCAGACTTAAACAGGGACCGTCTCATTAAAGATGAGCAAACAGGAAAAAATAAAATAAAATAAAAATTAAAAATTCTGCAACTCAAAAGGAGAGCAATTTATATTTAAGAGGAAGAAAAACTACATGCTTCAGAAAAAGATCTACTGTAAGATTCACAAGATTGCCAGCAACACAGCTTAGTGTTGTCAAAATTTAAACATGCCATGAAACAAGAAAGGAGTAAGACATCATGAAATTAATAAACAGCTATAAGACATATCTGCTTGCGACATTATTAAAAAAAGGACTAAAAATACAAAAGAAAAAAGCAATGTAATGTGAAAAAATTGAGATGATCTTCCAGAACATAGAGGAAAAGAATGGAGATGAATATAATGATAAAGAGTATGACAAATATGAAATAGAAAAAAATCCCTTATATATGTATAATTTGTAGTTCTGAAGATGCACTGTAAGAAAAAAATAGATTTTTAAAACAATAATCAAATTCATAACAGAATAGGACATTTATGAGTTTAAGATAAAGTCCTGAGTTAACAATTATATCCAGTAATTAATAAGAAAAAGATCTCTTATAAAACCAATAAAAAACCAAACACACACCTGAAAAAGAATGAAACAAAAAAACAAGAGAACAAGTTATCAATAAATACATACATCTATCATTTTCCTAGCAATAAAGGAAATAATATACTAAACATGTTTTTCATTTGTTTAGTTACTTAAAAAATTTTAACTCTCTCTTCTTCAACTCTCAGAAATTTACAGCGAAACATGTATTCTCATACATCAATGATGAAAACTCACTACAAACTCACTGAAAGGCTATCAGATGTATTTCGAAAGTCTTAACCCTCCAATCCTGCAACTACATTTCCAGGAATTTAGTTTAAGTAATCAAAGAAATACACAACGATACGTGTACAATGAATGATATTCATCATAGTCTCATTTAATAGTAAAAAGGGAAAAAAATCTCCCTATGTTCAATCATCCTAATGCATCCCAGTTGCAGACATGGAGAACACAGGCATTCAGATCCATCCACATTTGGGGTTTGCTAAGCAGATGCAACAGAAAGACAACAAAACAAGAGGGTGAAGGCTTGCAGTAGACTTTGGTTGAAGGAACGGTTCATGAAGGCTAAGGAGGGCAAAGAGGAAGTCATGGAAAGAGTTGCCTGATAAATAGGGAGAAAATCTAGATTTTCATGGACTATGTGATAAAGTGGTTGAAGAACGAGTATATTAAAAATAGTCGAATGAGACTGCTGGAAAAATGAACATGTCAATTCAATGGCAAAACAGTTCTAAGTGAAAACTGGGGACTAGCCTTGTTAGTACTTGGCTTGAGTAGAGTGGAAGAGGGCCTTGGAGATGATTAAATTACCAGGGTATTGAATGAGTCATTTTTACTGCCCTTGAAGTCAGCCAGGAGGACACCGGGTGGAAAGAAGGTCTGTGAACTAAGTACCAAAATCTTCTGTAAATAAGGGGGCTGCCTTAAGAAAGTACCATATACTGGGTAGCTTAAAAAAACACAAATTTGTTGGGGTGCCTGGGTGGCTCAGTCGGTTAAGTGGTCAACTTTGGCTCAGGTCATGATCTCGCGGTTCATGGGTTCAAGCCCCGTGTTGGGCTCCATGTTAACAGCTCAGAGCCTGGAGCCTGCTTCAGATTCTGTGTCTCCCCCACTCTCTGCACCTCCCCCACTCACACTGTCTCTTTTTCCCTCCCAAAAATAAATAAACATTAAAAAAAATTTTTTTAACCCACAAATTTGTTTTCTCACAATTCCGGAGGCTAGAAGTCCAAGATCAAGGTGTTGTCAGGGCAAGTTTCTTCTGGGGCTTGCAGATGGCTGTCATCAACCATGGTCTTCACATGGTCTTCTCTTTGTATATCTGTGTCCTAATCTCTTTTTCTTATAAAAACACCAGTTATATTGGATTAGGGCCCACCTGAATGACCTCATTTAACCTTAATTACCTCTTTAAAAACCATACCCTCAAATACAGTCATATTCTGAAATGCTGGAGGTTAGGACTTCACCATTTGAATTTGAGGAGGGAGACATAATTCAGCTCAACAGGCAGTGACCAGGAGGTTGGTAAGTGACAAAAACTAGGAGGAACAGAGAGGGGAGTATCAAATGAAAGAGAATGGACTTCTAGTGGTACTGTGGTGCAATGAGACACAAACTTCACTAATCCAGTTGTATGTGGAGCGGGGAACAGAAAGCATCTCCATTTGAGAAAGTGGCCACAAAGATCACATCCTCAATGGTGAGGCAGGTAAGGCCAGAAAATGAAAGGAACATGTAGCAAAGAAGTTAAAGATTTAGTAGAAAGAAACTTCAGTCAAAATAGTCTAGTAGGTTCATACTTTCTCATACTCCCACTTCCCTACACACATGCCAATGTGATCAAATAGAAAAAGAGCAAACAAAGATAGCAGAGACAGGCTTTTAAGGAAAGAAATCTCACTCTGGACCAGGAACAGAGCAGAAACATCAATGGCTAAAGCCCAGCCCTGCTGAGTGCTAATGCACATGTTAGCAGGCAGTGGGATGTTCATCATCCCTGGGAATAAAAATGTGCCAAGGATTGGGGATGGTCCCCCTTCTCTCCTTAGAAAAGTTTAAAAAAAAATCACTTAGCTTTTATGAAGTTTACCAATGTGCTTCATTTAACTAAATCCAGCAGTGTGCTCAGGGATCCTTCTCAGTCTTTTTCCTCTTACTAGCATTCCATTTGTTTTATCACTCTCTCTTCTTCTCCCATTTCAAATCCTCTTTGCAATTCTTTCCCTCTTTCCTCTTGAAATGCTTTATTCACTTGGCTTCCCCAAAATCACTCCTTCCTACTTGTCATACTTCAATGGCCTCTCCTTACCTTCTTCTTTACTGGCCCCCCTGTACCTCGTCCACCTATATACACTTAGGCATAACCCTAAGTGTAGAGCTTGACACTTAGCCCTAATTATTCTCATCTCTGTTCCCATTCTCTCCTTCCATGACTTCTCTCATGTCATGGACTAACTATCACATGTTTGAACTCCAGGGCACACATCCAACCTTGCATGTCCCATCTCCATTTGGATATCTTGTAGGTATTCTAAATGAATATTTCCAAAATGGAGGTCTTGCTCTACGCCCCTTCCTACCACATCTGCCCCTACCTCACATGGCCCAAATCTGTTCTTCCTGGGGTCTTCATAATACACAGTGACCTCATCATTTCAATTGCTTAGAATGAAATTATTGGACTTGCCATTGATTCCTCTCTATCTTATTCCACATCTAATCCATTTAGTTTTGTCTTCAAAGTATTTCTCACTCCCTTCATTGCTTCCACCCTGATTGCTCACACCACTCTAGACACATTGGCCCCTTTTCCTTGCCCCAAGTAGGCAAAGGCCCCTTTTCCTTGCCCCAAGTAGGCAAAGGCACCCCTGCCTCAGGGTCTTCTCAATTCGCTTCCTCTGTTTAGAATCCCCTCCTCCTCCTCCTCCTCCTCCTCCTAGTTCAGGTCTTTGCTCAAATATCACTTTTCCAATGAGGCATTCCGTAATCATTTTATAAAAGCTAACCAAGATGATGAGCATCCAGCAGACCTGGAAAGTTATCAATCCAAACTCGAGTAAGAAAGTAAAGGACCCAAAGGAAATGTCTTCAAATGTAACAAACTGGGCTATAAATGAGCTGGATGACACTAGAAATCAGATGAAGGCAGATGATTGTTTTTATGTCAACAAGAAATGCTGCAGTTGAGAATGTAAATGACATTCACATTGATAATGTGTAAGTCACGCTCCACAGCTGACTAAGGCAGATATTTAGCGAGGGTAGTGAAGAGCTGAAGGTTAGCAATTGCCCTAACAGAATACTGGCCAAATATATTGAGAATGCACTAAGTGCCAGGCCCTTGCTAAACACTTTACACATATTCATTCATTTTATCCTCATAACAGCCCTAAAGAGTAATTATCCCCGTTTTATAGATATATCGAGGAGTGTAGATATAGTGCCTAAGGTTGATATATTCAGAAAAAGAGATTTAACTGTATTATTTAAAATTATAAAGTCAAGGAATAAATGGATTACTAATATGAATAAAACCTTTTTAGAAGTGGAAGAAATAGTACCAGTATGCTAAATTCCTAATCTTTCATAGCAAGGAGTCAATATCCACTGTTTAAAGTTGTTAAATCAGCACATTACCTGGGATCATTATAGATTTAACCGCAAGAAGAACTAAAAAAAGAAATGGGAGGAGACGGAGGATAAGGTTGGGGGAGGGATATTTACTTTCTGTATTCTTGCCTCTGTACTGTTCAAATTTTACTATTAGTATTACATTCATAATTTAAAAAATCCCTCAAGTGTACAAGTGGGGTATGAAATGGCATCTGTGGAGAGAATGGGACAACAGTGGAGGCATGCAGAAAGCAAGAGGGTCCCCAGTTGAAGGGAGAGAAGATGCTGGTTACCCAGGAATCATCATATAAGCAAGTTCTAGAAATAGGGGGTTGGGAGGTGGGGGACAGGGTTCAATTAAGCTTAGGGCTCTACAGAGTGGTGCCTCCTGCCCACTCACTACAAGCCCTGTGCCACACTCAGTACCTGTGGGCGTTGGAGGACACTTGACATGGAGAAGCCTTGATATGAAATCTGCAATTGTCATGTCTGTTTGGTACTTTCTCTGGTCATTAAACATATATACGTATATACAAATCATATACATCTATGCGGATATGTGTGTATAGAACACTTCACATTACACACGCTTGTAAGGGGAAGACTGTATGTTGTCCATCAGAAGACAGGCACTAGGGGCACAGGTGTGCCGTTCAGACAGGGCAAAAGCTCCTAAAAGCAAAACCCTAGACCCTTTCTCACGGAAACAGGCAAGCGCACCAACTTCTATAACTGAATTCTTTTCAGACAGCCCCGGACAAGGTCATCTGTCTATCAAGGCCACATCATTTTGATTACATGCAATTTTAAACAGCCATATGATTATCGCATGGGACTACCACCTTTGACTCAACTGTTAATGAGGCATTTACACCCCAGCAGAGGGCTCCATAGCTGGAACATTTTACCCCCCAGACAAATTTGAGTGCAGACAACTCTTCTTTTTAAGGGAGCAAAGAGAACTGCTCTTCTATGAAGACCCATGAATTGATAATTTACCTTAAGAATAAAGAAGAAAGGAGATTTTTTACAGAAGATTGCAGCTATTGAATCATTCTGTCGTTAAATCAATTACTGCATCTGATTAGTTTTCCAGTAATACTTGGAGTAGAGAAAATGTTGTTGGCAAAATAGTAAAAATCTGGCAGCCCAGAGATTTAAACATTAGCAGCCGTTCAGAAACAAATAGAGGCAACTTAGTACAATGGAGAAGAATCCTTTGATCTAATTACTTCCGCTAGTAAACCCTGCCATTTTTCTTCCTACTGATTTATTTAGTTTCACAGCATGAGCTCAATTAATTTCTTTTTACTAAGAGGCTGTGTAAATTCATATCTTTACTAAAAATATTTTGAAATGTCTGACAACTATGCAATGGTTTATTAACCCTTTGGCACCTGAAATTATACACGTACCAAAAAAGATTACAAATACGATACTTGGTACATAGAAGGCACTCAGTAGAGTATTATTTAAATTACAAGATATAATTTAACCATATCAAATGACTATAAAGATTAGCAATAGTTTAGAAACAGAGAACATGTTTAGACTATCCAATGAATAAACATAAAACAGTTGGATTAGATGTCAAACCATGCAGAAAATCGTAAATGTGTGAATAATTCAACTTTTGAATAAAAAGGAGCAAATATATCGTAACTGAATATTCCTGAAACTCCAGATGGCTGTGAAGGAATTTTGTTTCTGCAGTACTCCCCTTTCAACTACAAGTTCTCACCAAGGCAGCCTCTGTTTTTCTCCTGTGGAGACGATACCTTCAAACAGATTCCACCAAGCCAACAGTTAACCCTTTCCTTCAGGTACTGCAGACAATCAAATAGCTAGGTGTAAACCGATTCAAGCCCCAAGCAATTATCTAGGTATCAAGGGGAAAAGTAGACGATCAAGGAACATACTTAGCAAATCCCGGCACTTGTTTTCATAACTCTGTTGAATTCATCCTAACCTTCTAAGTTTTGTTTTACAGAATCATAGTCATCTTGTGGCCACTATAGCTGAAAACACTCATTGGAGCAGGGTAATCTGATAGATATGCAGCCTTAGCTGAAATTCCTGCCAAAATGAATAACTTTACATTTTCTTATCCCTTTATCTGGCATTCTTAGAGCAAAAGTACCCAGGAGGAAAGATTTCGTGTAGATGGCAATGAGCACCGTAGAAAAATGGAAAGGGGGCAGTATTTTTCTTTCTATTTATTTGGGGCATTTTTTTTTTAATTTTTTTTTCAACGTTTATTTATTTTTAGGACAGAGAGAGACAGAGCATGAACGGGGGAGGGGCAGAGAGAGAGGGAGACACAGAATCGGAAACAGGCTCCAGGCTCCGAGCCATCAGCCCAGAGCCCGACGCGGGGCTCGAACTCACAGACCGCGAGATCGTGACCTGGCTGAAGTCGGACGCTTAACCGACTGCGCCACCCAGGCGCCCCTATTTGGGGCATTTTATTTATTTCATCCGTTTTACCTTAACTATTCACCAAAACCTTTACAGACACTGTGAGATGTGTATATAAAATAAGAAGGCAGAGAAAATTATCAATTTAATCAAAAAATTCTCATTCCGAAATTGGCCTGGCATGGTTGTTACATACTTGGTTTCCAACGCTACACATTGGGTTCAAATCCTAACTCTGTCAGTTTATAAGCCACACAATCTGTAAAACAGCTATAATAATATGGCATCTCTCAGAGGGTTGATGAGAAAAGTAGATAAGTAGTAATGAGAAGTGACTATAAAACTCAGAGCATTTACTATTGTTTCTTTACAATTTTTAGTTTTTGGAACATGGTTTATCCTTTCCCTTAGACAACAAGTTGTAAGTGGTGGTTAGAATTCCAGGTTAGAATACCAAAGCCTATTTTACTTACAATGCTTATAGCCTGACATTAATGGTGTTATAAAATCAACCTACCGATTTCTTAGGATCACCAGCTGTGATCTCCAAGAGCCAACCCCCATGCCCAACCAGACTCTGCCTCCTTCTAGAGCCTCCAGATGCTTGAAGATGGGAAGTCTCTACCCCATCTGTCAGGGCTGCATCAGGGAGAGGTGATCTTGACTGTATAAGCTAGATCTCTGTGCCTTTCCTTTAAAGATAAAGCCACACCAGGGTGTGGCTTTAGAACAATGAATCAAGAAGGCCTCTGAGCTCTTGAGGGACTTCCAGAGCTTTGGCACCACTCTGTTGAACCAAACAAGAGCTCAGAGCCAGACCTAGGAACACCTTGTACCTAGAGCAGTTTACCACCCTCTTTGTGCTCAATACTTAGAGCATCGTAGGAAATCAATAAAAGTTAATTAACTTAAAATTACAAAAGGCACCTCACAGTTGGCCTCCAATCTCCTCAATGTGCCCTATTCCTTCATGTGTCTCTAATTTGACTCAGAATCTTTCTTTGCCTGAAATGCTCTCTCTCCTGTTCCCTCCATATGAACAGTCATCCTTGAAGACCCAGTCCAAAGGCCACCCCCTCCCAGCACCGTCTCCTGGCTCCCCAGAAGTCAGCTATTCTGGGATAGCCCCCACAGCACTCTCCACCCGGCTCTGTCCAGCCACTGTGTCTTTGCAAACACCATAACTTAGCACTTTTGGGCTTTCATGTGCACAGGAATCATCAGGACAGCTTGCGAACAGGAAAGATCCCTGGACTTGAGCTTCAGAGACTCACTAATAGGCTGGATAGGGATCCAAAAGTGTGCTGCATTCACAAGCTTCCCAGATGGTTCTGATGGAAGGGAAAGCATGGTGTGGGAAACAGAAAATATCCAGGCAGAGACTGGATTGCAATTGCTGCCCTATAGCCACCACTTAGTGCAGTACCCCAAACATAGCAGCTGTTCAATAAATGTTTGTTGTTAAAAGGAGGAGGCATTAAAAAGTGGGTATTCCTCTATCAACAAGTAGTTAAGTATATATATTTAGTTATATATATATATGTATATATGTATATTTAGTTATACATATATATATTTAGTTATATATATATATAACAACAGCAAATATTATTAAGTGTATATATTTACTTAATATATATATATTAACAAATATATACTAATTATACGAGGTTTGATGGCTACAACACTGAAACAAGAAGCCCTCAAAATCCAATATGGAGCATGAAGATGAGCGCAAGAAATCAACAAAAACAAAGGTGTCTAAGACTTCACTACTGCCCTGCTGCACAGCCAGTGAGAATATATGAGGTCCATGTTTAAGCCAGTATTTCTAAGCTGCATCTGTACATTGGCATCACCTGGTGACTTCAAACACTGACACCCTGACTTCCAGCCCTAGAGCCTCCGAATATATCTGGGATTGAGCATTTGCACCAATATTTTTTTAAATGTGTATTTATTTTTGATGGAGAGAAAGAGAGCACAAGCAGGGGAGAAGCCGAGAGAGAACGAGACACAGAATCTGAAGCAGGCTCCAGGCTCTGAGCTGTCAGCACAGAGCCCGATGTGGGGCTTGAACCCGTGAACGTGGATGTCATGACCTGAGCAAAAGTCAGACACTCAACCAACTGAGCCACCCAGGCACCCCTGCACCAAGATTTTTAAGTTTCCCTTCTTGGGGCACCTGGGTGGCTTAGTCCATTAAGCGTTCGACTTCGGCTCAGGTCATGATCTCACGGTTCGTGGGTTCGAGCCCCGCATCGGGCTCTGTGCTGACAGCTCAGAGCCTGGAGCCTCTTTCAGATTGTGTGTCTCTCCCTCTGCCCCTCCCCCGCTCGTGCTCTGTCTCCTTCTGTCTCAAAAATAACTATACATTAAAAAAAAAAAAGTTTCCCTTCTCCCAGGTGATTCTTCTGGGTAGCCAGGGTTGAGTCATTGCTGTAGACTCAGCACATTACTTGTATCTCTCGTACAATACTTAGTTTATTCGTCTCACGTTCCCAAATCTGTTTACTAATTTCCCCTCCATCTTCCACCAGATTTTAAGCTTCTTGAAGTCAGTTATCAAATCATATTCAACTTTATTTCCCTATAGTGCCTACAATAGGAGTCTATACTTAAGAGGTATGATATTGAGATTTATAAGGAGAAATACAAATTTGGTCTTCATCTCTTTCCTGGCATAGAGCCCCTAAAACCCTTGGATTTTCCTATGTGATGAGAGTGATTCATGTATCTTTTGTTATGTTAATGATGTGACTTTTGGAGAGCTGCTAGGTAACCTGAGGACTGTAACTAATTGCCTGGGCCTGTGATTAGAGAGGTGGAAGTTTGGCCCCACCTCTGACCTCAGGAAAGGAAGAGGGGCTGCAAGTTGAGTCAAATGCCAATGGTCAGTGATTTATTCAATCATGACTATGTGAGGAAGCCTCCATAAAAACCCAATTAGAAAGGTTAGGAGAGCTTCCAAGTTGGTGAGCACATGGAGGTTCTTTGAGAGTGATGTGCTCAGAGAGGGCACGGAAGCTCCCTACCTCTTCCCCATACCTTTCCCTGTGCATTTCTTCGATTTGGCCATCCCCGAGCCATATCCTTTTACAATAAAACGATAATCTATACCTTTCCTCTGAGTGAACAGAACATAAGAAGGGGAGTTATTGGAACCTGGAATCTGTAGCCAGTTGGTTAGAAGCACGGGGACAATCTGTACTTGCCATTGGCATCTGAAGTGTTGTGAGTGTAGTAGCACTGTGAGAGTAAAAGAGAAACACAAGAGGAAGACTGAGATTTTACTAAAGAGGAGGTGATCACTAAAATTCTATGGAGTGGCTACCACTGTAGGGGACTTGAATTTCAACAACCAGGAGTGAGTTGAGCCAAGAAACATTTCAAAAACTCTGAACCACAGCATGAAACAAGACACTGAATAGGAGTGTTTAAAAAATTGTACCCAGGAGCAAATGGGCCCTGTGAGCATTTGAGGAGTCTAAGAAGAGCTTTAAAATGACAACAGACCCAACACAGAAAAGCAGCAGCTACAAACCAGAGGGCACTCTTTATGAGCCTGGCACCCTGGGCCAGCACAAATACTTGAACTGGATGGAGCACAGCCTGTCTAGAGGTCAGTACCATGGACAATGGCATCTCAAAGGAGTCATAAATGAGGCACCAAAGGAACAGTAGGGAAACTGTGATTCTGCTCCCAAATCACCAATCAAAACTATTTTATTTTATTCCAAAAAACATGTAACATAAAGAGATTTTTGCTACTCTTGAGAAGAATGACTAACATTAGGCTTTTCGCCTTTCAATGGCGAGCATTTGCTACTGAAATGACAAATCTAATGTAAATAATAAAATTCTATTGTTTCTGGCCCTGTTATGAAATTTGAATTCGTAATCTTTTTAAAAAATACATTTTTTATTCACTTAGCAAACATTTATGTTTATGATCTTATAAAACACTTAAACTTCTTTTAGTAGACCCTGAGGGTGTAACTTAAAAAAATTCAAATAAAGTAAGACAATATAAAAGGATGTGAAATCTAAATAGACCAACTTTTTCATCACAAAATTAAGGTTTCATTTCAGGTTGAGTGACAAAGATTAAGGTTAACATACTAGAGTACTAGCCAACCCAAAAGGCAAGATTTTTGAAGTCTGCCTGAGTATCAGCGACTGTACTGGGGATTTCTCATTAATCTCATTTAATGCATATCAACTCCACTTGCCCAGGTTGATAATGATATCCTCATTTTCCACATAAAGATACTAAGCATCAGAGAAGAGGAACCATTTGTCTGAGGACACACAGCTGCTAAGGACCAAGGTCCATCTGCCTGACTCTCAAGATTGCTTTTGTTAACCACCTTGCCATGTTACTAGACCTGGGAAAAGCATGCCATGGTAATCTATGGCAAATTGGGTATTTCCTTTATCTGCTATTTCCTAAAGGCATTACAATTCAGAATAATACACAGATTATTCAGAACTAAACTGTAGTCCGTGAAAATCAATTTTACTTAAACCAATATTGAAACTATCTCATAATCAAATAACCAGCCTTGCTGAGTATAATAACTATAAGGCAAGAGCTTTATATGTTGTGTAATAACCAAAAGCATGAAATACAGCCTCATTAAAGCCAGAGTTAATTTTTCTGTTGGTCACCCATTCTTTTATTTACCATCATTATTTATACATGTGTTCATCAATACAGATTAATTAGCATGCAAACATGAATATGACTTCTAAGAATTTAAATCATTTAAAGTACATCCAAATGATATGGAAAAGCTGAGGTTTTAATGTGGAAAAACTACAATACTAGAAATCATATTTTAATATCTAAGAGATAAGTTTTCATTTTTCTCTTTGCAAAAAGCATAAGATTACATTCTAAACTGTGTGTTATACGATGATATATCAAGAGGAAAAAGGAAATTTGTTTAAAGAAACAAACACAGCCATTTTCTAATACCATTAATAGAGCTTACAGATGTGAATGTTGGAGACAAACAAACAGAAGATGAGTTCAGGAATTAGAAACTTGATTCAGAGACCTGAGTCAGTCATTAATGAATGTCATGCATTTTGCAGAATTCTAAGACCAAATGCATGTGAAGCAGATGTCCTGATACCATGTTAAAAGCTACAAAAAAAAAAAAAAAAATGCCTTCCAGATGGAACCCTGTTAAGGGAGGATTACTTTATAATATATGGTCCAAATCAGGACACTTATGAGTGTGAAGGGCTGCTAGTAACAAATATGTTAGGACAACCAGTGTAACCTGGAACTGTCTTCATATGGTCACCCTAATCGATAACCAAGGCCCTAAATGTCCTAAAGACCTTCACTTGACCTTCACTTTACAGTCTACTTGAACTTATCTACATGTCCTCATACATTTCTTTTCCTCTTTAAATATTTTATATACCTTTCTTTTTTTTCAGTTTTATTAAGGTATAATTGACAAATACAAACTGTATGTTTTTAAGGTGTACAACACGATGGGTGGATGTGTGTGTACGTTTTGAAATTATTACCACAATCAAGTTCATGAGTACATCCATCACCTAACATAGCTTGCTTGCTTGCTTGCTTGCTTTCTTTCTTTTTTGTGTGTGTGGAGAGAACACTTAAGACCTGCTCTCTTAGCAACTTCGATATATAATACAGTATTATTAACACCCATGCTGTACATTAGATTCCCAGAACTTTTTCATCCTATAACTAAAAGTTTAGACCTTTGACCAACCTCTCTCCCTTTTCTTCACCCCATCCCCCACCCTCTGGCAACCACTATTCCATTCTCTGGCTCTATGAACTTGACTTTCTTAGATTTTATGTATAAATGAGATCATGCAGTATTTGTCTCTGTCTGGCTTATCTCACTTAGCATAGTGTTCTTTCAGTTCATTCATGTTGTCACAAATGGTAGGATTTCCTTCTTTTTAAAAAAAATTTTTGTTTATTTATTTTTGAGAGTGAAAGAACTTGAGTGGGGGAGGGGCAGAGAGAGAGGGAGACACAGAATCTGAAGAAGGCTTCAGGCTCCGAGCTGTCAGCACAGAGCCTGATGTGGGGCTCGAATTCACAAGCCGTGAGATCATGACCTGAGCCAAAGTTGATGCTTAACAGATTAAGTCACCCAGGTGCTCCATTTTAAATATATATATATATTTTTTTTTTTCCATTTTCCTTTCCATTTTCCTTTTCCGTTCTTCTGTCAACAGATATTTGGGTTGTTTCTATGTCTTGGCTATTTACAATAATGCTGCAGTGGACAGGGATTTCAGATAGCTCCCTGAAATCCTGATTTTACTTCCTTTGGATAATTCTGTATCTTTCTTAACCTTTATATATTGTTCCTCCCCTTTCATCTTCTCTCCACCTTTACTTCTAGTTCCATCTCTTCTTTTCCCTTTCTTTTTCCTTCCCTTTCCCCCCCTCTCTTTCTATGGCTCTGCCCTTCTAAATCTATAAAGCTCTCTCCTTCTTTCCTTTTCCCCCTTTTGAAACAAATTCTCGCTTCTAGATTCTGTGTTACCTCCATTCATCCAAGCCCATCCCAACTTGCCATTCATTCATTGGACTGAAATAAAGTTTACAAATTTTACTTATATTGGATAGTTTTGTGTTCTTTGCTTTTTAATTTAAAAGCAGCTGAATTGAATGTTTCGTGTTTCTTTTTCACAAGAAAAAAAATGGCATTTTGGGTAGGTAGAATGACCCACCAAAGATATCCACCCCTATCTCTGGAACCTATGAATATGCTTAATTACATGGCAAAAGAGACTTTACAGATGTGATTAAGGCCATAGGTTTTAAAAGATTATGTTGGATTATCTGGGTAAGTCCAACTCACCTAAGTGAGCCTATAAAAAGTAGAGAAATTTCTCCAGCAAGAGACAGAAGAGACACAGCAAAAGAAAGACTCAAAGACATTCTAAGCTTGACAAGGATTCAGAGCTTTTGCTGGAGAGAGTCATGTGATGGAGGTCATGTGCAAGGACCAGAGAGAGTTTCTAGGAGCCACGGATAGACCTCAGCTGATAGCCAGCAAGAAGACAAAATCCCAGTCCTGCAACCACAAGGAACTGGATTCTACCAACAACAAGACTGTACTTGAAAGCAGAAAGGAACACATCCCTGTCAACACCTTGACTTTGGCTTTGTGAGACTCTAAGTGGACGACCGAGTTGAGGCATGCTGTACCACCAGGACCTCCAATCTACAGAACTGTGAGGTTTGTGGCAGTATGTTACAACAGCAATTGAAAGCTAATACACTATATATACGTTATATTTACTCTGCTTAATTTGGGGAGGAGTGGTTCATGGTTAGTGGCTCCCGTAAATTTTTTAAAAATTGCCTCTCTCATCTTTATTTTAGGCTGTTTGGACATATGATGCACATGCTAATTAATTGTACAATCACTGTCATTTTTCAGACCAAAGGATAAACTTAGTCATCTAAAGGGACTCATTCTCAAAACACACATCATTACTGTCAACACTTAGTTGGTTCTCATTCTCACAAAATTCTCTGGGAAACACTTCCCCATTTGCTTTTTTTCTAAATACCTCTTCATTCTTATAAGAGAAGTAAGCAAAACATTTTGCTTCTTCAAGCATTCAAGGGACATACTATCCTCCACCACACTACCAGAATGGAAGCATAATTAATAACTTATTTTTTTTTAATTTTTTTTTCAACGTTTATTTATTTTTGGGACAGAGAGAGACAGAGCATGAACGGGGGAGGGGCAGAGAGAGAGGGAGACACAGAATCAGAAACAGGCTCCAGGCTCTGAGCCATCAGCCCAGAGCCTGACGCGGGGCTCGAACTCACGGACCGCGAGATCGTGACCTGGCTGAAGTCGGACGCTTAACCGACTGCGCCACCCAGGCGCCCCTAATTAATAACTTACAAATGGAACAACAGGCTGGAAGATTCATGATGAAGAAACAGCTAGTTGATCCTGCCTTTTTTTTTTTTTTTCAACGTTTATTTATTTTTGGGACAGAGAGAGACAGAGCATGAACGGGGGAGGGGCAGAGAGAGAGGGAGACACAGAATCGGAAACAGGCTCCAGGCTCTGAGCCATCAGCCCAGAGCCTGATGCGGGGCTCGAACTCACGGACCGCAAGATCGTGACCTGGCTGAAGTCGGACACTTAACCGACTGCGCCACCCAGGCGCCCCGATCCTGCCTATTGACTCAATTTTTCAGCCACACTGCCTTAAGAAAATTCTTGCACCTTATAACATTAAGCAACATCAACAGCAATAATAAAAACAAATTTAAAAATTTGCCAATTCTCTCTGGTAAAAAATTTCCTGTTTTTATTCTCATGTGCCCCAAATTCCTATAATAGATATGTGGCAAGATAGTCTATTAAAATATGAACCCATATTCTCAATAGGATCTAAGAGAAATAAGACAGATTTTGCCCCCCCCCCCCATTCTGAATAAAACAAATTCTTGAGTTTCGAGTTTAGGACTTTCAGAAATTTTAGGTGTAGAAGGTGAAAACAGAAACGGCCAGAAACCCTACTCAGGCCTTGGAATCTGTTACTAGCCAAAAAGATGGATGTAGCTTTCAGTGTAAATGGTGAAAAAGACATCAAAACTAAAAGAAGAAACCGGAAGTGTAAGGAGCTGCCCCCAATTCCTATTTTCTGTCCAGGATGTCTGATGGGATAGTCTGGAATGCTGTAGCCTGAGCACAGGAGCTATGGCCTTGGTTGGCATGGAGAATGATGTCATGACCACATCGGGTACTGAGAGAGGGACCTCTGCCTTGGAATAGACCACAAGGGCTTGAACAATGTGCATCTCATCAGTAACCACAATGGCTTAAACAATTGGAGGCCCTCCCCCATTTTTTTAAACTGCAAAATACCACTGGACTCTTGGGCCATTCTCAACTGCAGAGGCCTCCAATGATGCCTTGTATTAGGTCTGTAGCTACCCTAGGCAATAAATGCAATTAGAAATAGAAACATAAAGCAATGTGGTGTTTTTGTATAAGATTGTTACAGAGAAATTCATGTCAGTTATATGTGTATGCATGGTTGGGTAGATGAGAGAGACTAAATGAAAGGAATCCAAGAAATTAGCTATTAAAAAAAAAAGGAAAGCAGAAAGAGCCCTGCTTCCTTCTTCTTCTCAAGGTTTTCTCTGTTGTTTGTATCTGTTGATGTACATGGGCGTTTACAAGCACAAATAAGCAAGACTGCAGAGAAGCTTGGAAGAAGACCAAAGAAGGAAAGCTGCATCCATGGCTCTGCTAGAAAACACAAACCAGTACTAACATTGATTTGTAGTGTGTGTGCAATCCTTTTCATTTGGCCAATCCAGTTTGCTGGAGAGAATCTGTGGTATGTTCTGTGAAATGTGGCTATGTGCTTTATTCCCGTGACAATGTCCAAATCAATGCTCAGGAAGTGTCATGACTCTGTTGAATAGGTTTGTGCTGCAACTGGAAGAGGCCAGAGCTGACGCTAAACACCATGATGTTTTTCCACTTCTAATGTCGATGGTAATTTCAGTAATGATACACTCAGGTAAATATGCTGCTTGCAATCAATCAGCTGCCTACTTATTCTCTTTTCATTAAATATCACACACACACACACACACACACACACACACCCTCAAGAAAATTAAGCCCATGAAGATACTTTATTAATAGGAAGTCACAGCTGACTTAACTTTCAAAAGTCAGGAAATTCTAAGTTCCTTCTACAACTTTATCTCATCCCCACCAAATAAGCACACAGTGAAGCATGAAATCTAAATATGCAAATGGAATATCTTTTGTATAAAGGGGACACATTCTTGCAGTGATGATTTTGCCATCCCTCCCTCTGTTTCTTTAAAATGACTTCCACCAGAGTCATACTCTCATTCATGTCTCTCCTACATGGGCTCCTTCCATACTCCAAACAAACACCGGGCTTAAGGGGAGTATTTCATGCCAACAAGAGAGTCCGGGCAGAAAAAGACCGGCAGGGAAGTTCTCAGGTGGCTTCCCCCCAGCTCCATCCTACTCTCCACTTCAGCCAACCTGGCTGCCATCTACCCAAACCACTTGATTAGTTTTATTCGGTCTCTTTGCACATAATATTCATGCCCTTTAAAATGACCTAGCAGAATTCCTCCATAGTTCAGTCTGTTAAGCGTCCTGCAACTCTTGATTTCGGCTCACATTATGATCTCACAGTTTATCAGTTCAAACCCTTCATCAGGCTCTGTGCTGACAGCATGGAGCCTGTTTGGGATTCCCTCTCTCCCTCTCTCCCTTTCTGTCTCTCTCTCTCTCAAAATAAATAAATAAACATTAAAAAAAAATAAAAACAACCTCGCTTGTCTAACAACTCACAACGTCACCTTTCTAGAACTCTGGATCAAACTCACAGTCTCCAGAAAGCCTTTTCTGATTTTACTGCCCCATGAACTCATTCAGCATGTGGGCACCCAGTTGATAACAATATTTTGCCCTTGTTGACATGTAGCTTTATAAGCAAGATGAAGCACAACTAATGTTGATTAGAGAGAGGTTGAATGACTGTTCTCATGGCAAACAGACCAGTCTTAGATGAGTAATAATAGAGTAGAATGGCATTTTGTGACGTTAAATAAAATTTTTGGAGTTTAATAAGAGCTCCATAAACCACTTAGCTAGTAGGCCCCTGTCAATCTAATACGTGGAGTTCTAACACGGACTAGACAAGATAGTCCTGAGACAAGCTAGCCCTGAGATAAGATAGCATGAAAGAGCATTGAACTAGGGGCCAGGAGACACAGGCCATTTCACAATCCTGCGACTTGGTGTCCACCTAGTTTTTCTACACTATTAGGAAGTAAATTCCTTGGAAATGAGCTTTGTGGCCCACCTCTCCCAGCACACACATATCTCATACGATGCAAAGCTGGCTGACCATCTGCATACACCAGGCACGCCATAAGTATTTTGTCACCACATATTTGCATAGGTAGCTAGGACCAATTGGTTTCAATGGTTTTAAAAGGCAATAAGCAATTTTATAAATTTATAGCCTACAGAGCTTGGAAGAATTATGGAGACTACTTAGCCTAGAATTTTTATTTTATAGAGGGAGAAACTGAGGTCAGGATGGTTTATTCAAATCACAGCACAAAAAAAGTGACTCAGATGGCCCAGAATTCAGGCTCCTAAACACTGGTCCAGTGTTCCTCTCAAGACTCCCCTTATAGCATGTAAGAGGAGATCAGGTTCAAAAACTCTGTCTTACGACATAAAGCTTTCAAACCACCAGGGCAAATTGCGATTTAAAGGACATCATAGTTTTGGGGTTGATTGGCAAAACCTTTTGCTTGATGACTTTTTTTTATAGGAGCTAAATATTTTGCATAATATTTTAAGATATTTATTATGTAAGATTATATTTGGCTGAACATATCCAGAGATTCCCAAGTAATAGTGGCTTAAACAAAAACGACATTAATTTTTCTGTCACCTAAAGAAATCCAGCAGCAGGGCACCCAAGACTGGTATGTCCCTTTTGCTCCAGGTCTTTCCCATATTATACTTGAACTCTGGTTGCTCCTGGAGCTTCATCCATGTCCTCTGAATTCAGCTAGCAAGGAGAAGGGGCAGAGAAAGGGCACACCTTGCTCTTTTAGAAGACCTCTTGGAGGTCCTGAACAAAAAAGTTCCATTTACATCATCTTCACTGTAACCTAGTCACCAGGCCCCACCTTGGACCATGTAATCTTTTATCACGATAGCCATGTGCCCCACTAATATCAGGATTGTGTTACTAGGCAAGAGGGAAAGAATAAATATGAGGAGCTACGAGCATCCTTTTTCACAGAATTTCTGCTCAACAATCCCCCTCTTAATAAATTCAAAGAATGCCTTAATATTATGCAAATAATTCCAGATACTAAAATAGAATGCTATGATTTATACGGATAAAGTAATATCCAGCATAATGACAATCATTTTAAACACATTTACTTCGTAAGGAATATTTTATTAAAATGCAATTATTATAAGCTCACATCTTTGCCTTATGGATACTAACAACAGCAAAACAATAGTCCCAGAGCTATTAGAAAATCCTCCCTAGGGCAAGAAATTTAGTCACCAGGTCATGACGTTTGTCAAGAGGGTTTACAAGAGTGGGCAATTTCTTCAAGAGTCTGGCCAGCCCCTTCCACCCACCTCATCTGCCTCTTTCCTATTCCCTTCCACCCTGCCTAAGGCCAAATCATTGTCAAGGCTACCGAGGCCCTCATTCCCCACAGCTGATTCTGGTCTCGGTTGTTAAGATCACACAAGCACTTCAAAGCAAGAAGTCACAGACTGAGGTTTGGTTTTTGCCTCTGTCACAGAATGCCCTGTGTCTTAGCGTCCATATCCAACCAAAGACATTAAGACTGTGGATTCCTTGGGGGCGCCTGGGTGGTTCAGTCCGCTGAGAGTCTGACTTCAGCTCAGGTCATGATCTCACGGTCTATGGGTTCGAGCCCTACATCGGGCTCTGTGCTGACATGCCGGAGCCCGGAGCCTTCTTCAAATTGTATCTCCCTCTCTCCCTGCCCTTCCCCCACTCATGTTCTCTCTCTCTCTCTCTCTCTCTCTCTCTCTCTCTCTCTCTCTCTCAAAAATAAACAATAAAAATTTTTTTTTAAAAAAAGACTGAGGATTCCTCTTTCCTATCCTGCATGCTGGGGGCCCTACCAAGAGGGGGTCTGGAAACTATATTACTCAAAATTTAGGCTTTAAATGAATGCAGAGTATTTTTTCACTTTGAACTTAATCAGTTCTTGTAAAGCCCTTCCTAGAGAGCTGTTCAGAATAACAGCCTGACCTCTGTACTTCATACAAAAACTTGACAGTATTACCAGCCAAAAGCTACTGAAATACCATCTCAAAACAAGACTAGTACTATTTCAACCCTGTAACCAAAATCAAGGAAGTACTCATTTCTCATGTTAACCTAGTTCCTTCTCTCTTGCTCCTGTCTCCAATGTCTTCTTGTCAATACTGAGGAAACTGTAGACTTCCTTCATTCTGCTTTGCAATCAGTTATGAGTGACTCTGATCTTTTGGTTTCTGAAGGCTCCTTTCGGCCTCGAATTTACTTTATAGCCTTCAAGCTACCTAACCCCCCTTGGTCTCTATCTCATTTGAAAAAAAAAAAAAACTGAGTGCTTTACAAAAGACAGTCCCTAAAGCATGTCCCAGCTCAAAGGTACCCCTGATTCTCTGGTAGGATTACCAAATAGCAAGGTCACAGAATGAGAGTGAAGCTTTAAACTTCTCTTGCAGTGTTTCAATAAGAACTATAGCCATTTAAAAATAATTTGACAATTCTTCTGGATGAATTCTTCTAAAGAAGAAATCGTTTGTATACATCATCCTGTCTTATCGTACTTTCACAGCTGCTGATGAGCAGCAATTCTCTATGCCATTTTGGGAGAGTTGGTGAAATGAAAGTGATATAGGCTCCCAGGTAAGTACCAATTAAAATTATTTCAAATCATTTAAAATGAGTGTTATGTAATAGTCTCAGAGTACTGCTTTCGGAAGAACAAGTACTTTGTCTTTTTGCAAGGGGAAAAGAATCATCTTGTTTCCCAACTATGCAAGATAATCTGATGTCAAGCACTTATGCAATACATACTCTACAGTACTCATTATTTCAAGTTCAAAGAGCAAGGATAGCAATATACGTGGTAGCCTGAGAAGAGCAGAGTCATCTTTTTTTTTTCCCCATTTCCCTCTCTTTGCTTTTGCTTCTTTTCCAGAATCTGTGAGTGCTCCCCACTCAGTTGCAGAAAGAATAATGCCCAGCTGGACCATTTCCACTGTCTGCTTCTTAAATAGGCCTCCCCAGTTAATGACAAGGGATACAAAAGCCTTAACCTCCAACCACTTGTCCATTTGTCCTTCAAACTACCATGGTAAAATGCAGTTTTTCTAGAGCTCTCTAAAGTGGTTTAGATCTCTCACCCCACCCCCACCCCATCCCACCCCACACTCTTCATTTCCTCCAAATAGAGCTGGACCAAAAAAAAAAAAATTGTGTTTTAAATAGACTACCATCCAAAAGTGAGTATAGGAATCCAAGGATCCAAGTCATATTTGCCAAAAAAAAATCCCTGCAACTTAGTGTTTCTTTTTGTGCATTCAAAATGTCACTCAATACCTTGCATACAGGACTTTTATAGCTAAAGGTAATGTGAATGCTGCCTACTAGGAGAGAACTTTCTTAAAGTTTTGCTGAAGGGAAGCAGCTTGACTTTAAATATGGGACCCCAGGGGGGGAAAAGGGAGTTCCCAAAAGACTTCATTAACCTTTATTAATTCCAATGTAAATTAACCTCCAGGGAAGATCATACCCTCCTTATAAGCAATTCGCCAAGGAAGAGGCTGTTCAGTTAACTTACCATGAGCATGGAGACTGGGAATTTAAACTTTGTGTTTTTGTGCAGCAAAAAAACCTTTTCAAAACAGTAAAACAATCAATTCTAATGAAACCTTCAGAATTGAAATTTCTCATTTCAGGAGCACCTGGGTGGCTCAGTCGGTTAAGCGTCTGACTTTAGCCAAGGTCATGATCTCCCAGTTTGTGGGTTCGAGTCCCACATTGGGCTCTGTGCTGATGGCTCAGAGCCTGGAGCCTCCTTCGGATTCTGTGTCTCTTCTCTTTCTGCCCTTCCTCTACTTGCTGTCTGTCTCTCTCAAAAATAAATAAACATTATAAAAAAAATTTTAAAAAGAAATTTCTCATTTCAGATTTTTGGTAAATGTACACCTATTTATTCTGAGTGAGAGACAGAGCATAAAGGGGAGGGGCAGAGAGAGAGGGAGAGAGAGAATCCCAAGCAGGCTCCATACCATCAGTGCTGAGCCCAAAATGGGGCTCGATCTCATGGTGTGTGAGATTATGACCTGAGCCAAAATCAAGAGTTGGATGCTCAACTGAGTGAGCCACCCGGGGGGCCCCTCATTTCAGGTTTTTAAATTTACCTTAGGTCAATAACATTTAAAATGCATTCAAACTCATAAATAAATCACATTAATGTAAGATTAGATTTCCTAATATTGTGAAGATAAATAAATAGTATTTTAGGAACACTTTCAATTTTAATTTTTACTATCTATTATTTTTACATCTAGTAATAGGACTTCAGTTTTAAACACAATGATTTTGACAAAGTAACTTTTTTCATTTTTCATATATAAAAATGAGAGATTTGGATCACAAAACCCCTAACAATCCCTTTAATTATAAGATCTTATGGTTAAAGAAATTTTTTTGATGGGGCACTTGGGTGGCTCAGTTGGTTAGGCAACCGACTCTTGATTTTGGTCCAGGTCATGATCTCATGGTTCATGACTTTGAGCCCCATGTTGGTCTCTAGTGTGGAGACTGCTTGGGATTCTCTCTCCCTCTCTCACTGTTCCCCTACACACTCATACACACTCTTTCTCTCTCTCTAAAAAAATAAATTAAAAAACTTAAAAAAAATCTTTGCCTCAATTCTAACTCCCTCATATTTCTGTTGTGATTATAATAATCATATTTTAGATTTATAAAACTTCTTTTCTCAAGGCACTTTCAAATCCATGATCTCACTACTTTTTGGGAAGATGTGGTTGGGGAGAAAGGATCTTCATATTCTCACTCCCATGTCTTCCCTGACAACTGCTAAGCCTGGGGAATTTATCAGAGTCATAAAATCCTGACCTGGAAAGGTCACTTAATTTATACCTTTTTGCAGCCCTCAATAAAGCCAAGGCTCAGAACAACACTGGGTTTTTCACACTTCATCCTGCACCTCTTGATTAAATCAGACTCTAAGTGATTTTTTTTTTTTTTTGGTGTTATCTGCTAAATGATTTAAAATAGCAGAACCAAAGCACAATGCATATCCTTGCAAGAACAGAAACATGACAGGCTACAAATAATGGTTTATTTCAGAGTAAAATCTCACCAAGGAACCTAAGTGGATAATAGCCTAGGGAAGTTTCAAGCCTGAGATGGCTCAAATTTGAAATGGAGGACCGTGAGTGGCCTACAATATGGAAATTGGAAAGTTTCTTCCATACACACTTTTTAGTTTTCCCATAACTTATTTATTTACTCATTTAATAATTACCCTGATATCAGCCATCCCCAGTGCTTGCTGTCCTTTGGGGATACAGAGATGAAGAGTAATCAAAATAGCTAATATTTATTGAGAATGTGGTATGTGCTTAGCCATGCTAAGTGCTTCGTGTACAGCACAAGGTCACACAGCAGAAAATGGTTATGCCTGGGTTCTGACACGGATCTGCCTGCCTAGAGTCTACGTTGTGAAGGGTTTCCATTATAAGAGTCAGCTAGAACCCCTGCCCTGAGAAGAATCATCCAGATCTAGCGAGCAGCAAGACCCACTCATTCTTGCCATAATCTGATATTTACCTTTAAATTGTTCATTTCTGGGAGCTCAGTAGCTACGTTAAGTGTCCGACTCTGGCTCAGGTCATGATCTCATGGTTCATGAGTTCAAGCACCGCATCAGACTCTGCTGTCAGCGCAGAGCCTGCCTTGGATCTTCTGTCCCTCTCTCTCTCTCTGCCCCTCCCCCACTCATGCTCTCTCAAAATACATACATACATACATACATACATACATATATAAATTGTTCATTTCTGTTAACTGTCCCTGTTCCATCCTCCACCTCTCCCTCCAAAATAAATCAGCAGCTCACTAGCCATTTCTATAAAAGCTTTTTTGAAGCTCCTTTAAAAAAGCGCTTGCTAATGACCTGGTAATTGTTTTATGCCTTTTTAAATGAAGTGTGAAGTCACCAAAAAGCCATGGAAATACTGTAAAAGCCTCGGCAGAATTTATGGCTTCCCAGGGAGACTACATCATCCTGGAACTGGCAGCTCCATTCTCAGCTTTAAAGAAAAGAAGGGACTGCAGAGGGGAGAAGTAACCTATAGTCACTACTTGATTTTTAAAAGTAATACGCATACAGACAAAGATACGGTGACATAGGCATTGACTAGGAGAGGGCAAATTGACACAAGTTTCTGGAAAGCAATTGGCCTTCAGTCTAGAAAGATGCTCAGGCCTTTGACCCAATAACTCCATCTCTTAACTAGAACCCACTAGCCGCGAGATGACAACCTGAGCCAAAGTCTGACATTTAACAGACTGACCCACCCAGGCGCCCCTGGACCAAGATATATTTATATGCATGTTCACTAACCCTTAACAGAAATACCACAATATTGGAAGTAATTTATAAATGTATAAGAATAAGTGTTAAGAATAAGAATAAGGAAATTTTTAAATACATTATAATACATAATTTATATAGCAGGGTTGACAGGCATTTTATGTGATCTTTTCCAAGTAGTTTTAATGATATGGGAAAATACTATAAAACTTTAAGTGAGAAAAATAGGGTCAAACTACTGTATGCATAAAGAACTTTTCTCTTTTTTTAAAGTTTATTTATTTTGAGAGAGAGATAGAAAGAGCAGGAGAGGGGTGGAGAGAAAGAGAGAGAGAATCCCAACCAGGCTCTAAGCTGTTAACACAGAGCCCAATATGGGGCTTGAACCCACAAATCATGAGATCATGACTTGAGTTGAAACCAAGAGTTGGACACTTAACCAACTGAGCCACCCACGTGCCCCTGTATGCATGAAGAACTTTTCTTCTTCTTTTTTTTAATATTCAGTGAAGTTTTTCTTTTTTTTTTAATTTTTTTAATGTTTATTTATTTTTGAGAGAGTGAGAGAGACAGTGCAAGCAGGGGAGGGACAGACAGAGTGGGAGATACAGAATCTGAAGCAGGCTCTAGACTCTGAGCTGTCAGCACAGAGCCTGATGTGGGGCTCGAACTCACAAACTGTCAGATCATGACCTGAGCCAAAGTCGAACACTTAACTGTCTGAGCCACCCAGGCGCCCCGCATGAAGAACTTTTCTAAAGACTGATTATTCAGAAAGAAAGTGGGGAAAGTACAAGGTTCATATGTTTAAGACAAGAACTATAATTAAACAAAAACAAAAAAATGTAAGTCATAAAAGTTATTTTTTAAAAAACCAAAGGAGAGTGAACTTGGATGAGGCAAGAGTTTTTTAGATATACACCAAAGGCATCAGCAACAAATAAAAAAATAAACATCAGCAATATTTTGTGCTTCAAGGAATACCATCAAAAAAGTGACAAGACATCCCACAGAATGGGAGGAAATTTTTGCAAATCATGTGTTATAAGGGAAATGCGTCTAGAATACATAAAGAACTCATTAATCAGAAAGACAATTTTTTAAATGGCCAAAGAAACTGAGCTGTCCAAAGAAGTATACAAATGTTCAACAGACTCATGAAAAGATATGCACAAGATTAGCTATCAAGAAAATACAAACCCAAACCACAATGAGATACACTTCACACTCAAGGATCCTATAATCAAAAAGTCAGAGGGGTGACTGAGTGGCAATTGGTTAAGCATCTTACTCTTGGTTTCAGCTCAGGTCATGATCTCACGGCTTTGTGGGCTCGAGCCCCACATTGGGCTCTGCACTGGTAGAGTGGAACCTGCTTGGGATTCTCTTTCTCCTTCTCTCCGTCCCTCCCCCACTTGCACTATCTCTGTCTCTCTCAAAATAAATAAATAAATAAGCTTTGAAATTAAAAAAGGTCATATAATAGCAAATATTGGGGAGGGTGTAAAGAAACTGGAACCCTCATACACTGCTGGTGGGAATGTTAAGTGATGAATGAAGCTCCTTAAGGAAAACAATTTGGCAATTCTTGAAACGCTTAAACAATAAGTTACCATATGGCCCAGTAATTCCACTCCTGGGTATCTACCCAGAATAAATAAAAACACATGTCCACACAAAAACTTGTACATGAATGTTTGTAACAACATTATTCATAATAACCGAAAGTGGGAACAATCCATTTATTCATATGATGATCGATAAATAAAATGCGACATATCCACATAATGAACTATTACTTGACAACAAAAAGAAATGAAGTAATGATACCTGCTACAAAATGGATAAATCTTTACAACATTAAGCTAAGTGAAAGAAGTCAGTCGTAAAGAACTATATACGTTGCATGAGTCTATCTACACAAAATATCCAGGGGGCGCCAGGGTGGCTCAGTCAGTTAAGCATCTGACTTCGGTTCAGGTCATGATCTCAGGGTTCATGGGTTTGAGCCCCACATCTTCACTTTCAGTGCAGAGCCTGCTTGAGATTCTCTCTCCATCCCTCTCTCTCTGCCCCTCCCCCGTTCTCTCTCATGTGCACGTGCCTGCGCTCTCTCTCTCGCTCTCAAAATAAATAAATAAACTTTAAAACAAAACAAAACAAAACAAAATATCCAGAATAGGCAAATCTAGAAAGATGGGAAACAGGTTAGTAGTTACCTAAGGTTAGAGTGGAAGGTGGATGGGGGAAAGGGACATTGGGGTTGGTGAGACCTAGTGGGTATGGGGTTTCTTTTGTGGGGTAATGAAAAAGTTCTAAGATTGCTTGTGATGAAAGCTGCACAATTTTGCAAATATATGAAGAACCAGTGCATTGTGCACTTTACTTTTTTTTGTTTTTGTTTTTCTTCTGAGTTGCAACTTTTTAGCTTTAATTATTTTTAGTATTAATAAACCTTTATTCAAGTATAATTAACATACAATATTGTATTAGTTTCATGCACAATATACAGTACCTAGTACAATATAATAACTCAACAACTCTATACATTTTTTTCTGAATTGTGCATTTTAAATGAGTAAATCATGGTATGTGAACTACATCTCAACTAAGCTGATTTAAAAAACAAAGGGAGCAAGACTAATTATTCTCATTATTTCATCTGTCAGTCCTATACCAAGCTCTTACTATGGCCTGTGCTAAACGCAATGAAAGATACACAAATACAGTGAACGCCTTGTTTGCAAGTTTACATGAATTAATGAGGTAACAGCATTGTGGTATGTATGTATGCGTATGTGTGTGTGTGTGTGTATATATATATATATATATATATATATATATATATATATACCTAATTATACAGATTATACATATGTTCTGTCACAACATTACAAAGAACAAGGAATGGCAGTGATCATTTCTCACTCCACTGCCTTTTTCTAAGCTCTCATATATAACTTTGTCACTTATTGTAGGTTTCTACCAAATCAGAACTGTATTTCCAATTGTCTTATGTAGATATCCACCTGGGTGTCCAGCTAACATCTCAAACATAAGTGTTAAACAGTCTTTTATTGCTCCATACCTGCCCCTTCCTTGCTCTACCAAATGCACACCTCTTCCCATTTGTACCTGTCAGGCAGAGCATGGCATGGCGTCCTCCCAAAAATCAGATCTAGAAGCTTCAGAGTCACCTGAGTCTGCTCACTACCTGGGTTTCCAATGCAGGGCATCACCAAGGTCTTATCGTCCTACCTCTTAAGTGTTGCTAGAGTATATGCTCCAGTCTCCCCCACTCCAACCACCCTGGTTCATGCTTTCCCCATCTTCTTCTAGAACAGGACAACCATTTCCTAAATCACGCCTCTAATTCCAGCCTCCTCCTCCAAATCTCATTCCTAGGTCACAGTAACAATTAACTCCCTTCTTTTAAAGGTCAAAACACACTCAAAAACAGAAAATCATACAAACACCAGAGAAGTAACACATCTTAACACAATGTAACTATTGCTGTAAACACAATTTTTTTCCTAAGAAGAAACGAAACATTTCAGGCAAAACCACATTTACTTTTGCTCCCTTTCCAGTCTCTCACCTTTCCCTCCTGCCCCTAAGATGTTTTTATGAATGTAGGTGTACAATTCCAGTATAGACACTTTTAATACACACATATACGTATACATATTGCTTTATATGTATTGCTTTGTATGTTTGTTTCTTTCAAAGCTTTTTATATTTTATTTTATTTTTTAGAAAGAGAGAACTTGTGGGGGAGAGGGGAGGAGGGAGAGAGAGAGAGAGAGAGAGAGAGAGAGAAAAGCCCAAGCAGCCTCAGCCTCCACGCTCGTGCAGAGCCTGATGAGGGCTCCATCCCATAACCCTGGGATCACGACCAGAACTGAAATCAAGAGTCAGTCACTCAACCAACTGAACCATCCAGACACCCCGCTTTGTTTTATATTTGCTAATTTTTTCATTGACGTATAACATAAATACAACAAATGGTACATACCTTAAGGGTATGTCTTGATGAATTTACTAAGTGAACACGGTTGTATCACCATCTCTCAGATCAGGAACTTCAGAAACCCACTTTATGCCCTCTCCCAGCCATTACTCTCCATCACCACTATTTTGACCTCTATCACCATAGACTAACTTTGCCTGGGTTTCTTTTTGTTTTGCTTTGTTTTGTTTTTCAGAGGGAGGGAGAGGAGGCAAGCAAGCAGGGGAGAGGTGCAGAGGGAGAATCTGAAGCAGGCTCCATGCTCAGTGCAGAGCCAGACATGGAGCTCAGTTCCATGGCCCTGGAATTATGACCTGGGCTGAAATCGAGAGTCAGATGCTCAACAGACTAAGCCACCAAGTACCCCTGATTTGCCTGTTTTTGAATGCCATCTGCACAGAAATAAGTGAATAAACTGTATTTGTTCTCTTTTGTATTTGACTTCCTTCATGCACCAAGTCTGTGAGATTCATCCATGTTGCTACGTGTAGGAGTTAGTACCTGTTTTTCACTGCTGTATAGTATTCCACTGTAGGTATATATTCCATGATGGACCTTTGGGTTGTTTCCAGTTTGAACTATAAGTAAAAATTCTGCCATGAACATTCTTATCCATATCTTCTGAAACATATATGTATATATTTTTGCTGAGCATATACCTAGAATGCAACTGGCACGTCACTAAGTCTACACATGCTCAGCATTAGCAGATACCTACAGTTTCCACTTTTACAATCCCACCAGTGGTAAATAAAAGTTCTGGTTGCTCTTCATCATAATCAATACTTGGTATTGCCCTCCCCTTATAAAAAAAAAAAAAAACAATGGGGCGCCTGGGTGGCTCAGTCGGTTAGGCGTCTGACTTCGGCTCGGATCATGATCTCGCGGTCCATGAGTTTGAGCCCCGCGTCGGGCTCTGTGCTGACAGCTCAGAGCCTGGAGCCTGTTTCAGATTCTGTGTCTCCCTCTTTCTCTGACCCTCCCCTGTTCATGCTCTGTCTCTCTCTGTCTCAAAAATAAATAAAACATTTAAAAAAATTAAAAAAAAACATTATAGTGCATCTATCTCATAGTTTTAATTTTATTTCCCTGATAAATTATATTGAACACTTTTCATATACTTATTGGCCATCTTGATCTTCTTTGGCAAAGTGTCTTTTTTGCTCAGCACTTATTGTGTTGTTTTCCTTTTCATATTGATTTGTGGGCATTCTTTATACATTCCAGATACTAGACATTTAAGAAATAGGTGAATTACAAACATCTTCTCCCACATTAATGCCGGCTTTTCATTCTTTTAATAGCAGGAGTAAAGAGAAGTTTTTAATTTTAACGATGTCTAATCTATCTTTCCTTACACTGCTTTTTTTTGTATCCTGTTCAAAAACTTTTCATCTATATGATCAAGCTGTTTTCTTTAAGAAATTTTATTGTTATACTACGTAGATATATGATTGACTTAAAATTCATTTCGGTATACAGTATGAGTAGAGACCAGTGTTTATTCTTCCACAAAGTTAGGTGCATCCTTATTGCAACACACTGAAGGTGTAAATCAGGTGACTTGATAGGTAGAATCTGTTTCTGACTCTCTATTCTGTACATTAGTCTATTTGTCTATCTTTGCACCAACATTAAGCTCTTTTATTATAAAAAGTCTTGATATCTAGCATTATTAGTCCTCCAACTTTATTCTTCAAGACTGTCTTGAATATACTTTTCCATGTGCGTTTTTATATAACTTTTGAAATCAGTTAATCAATTTCCATAAAAATAGTTTCTAGGATTATTTGGTATTTCATTGAATCTGTAGATCAGTTTGGGAAGATCTAACTTCTGTACAATACTGAATTTTCAAACCCATGAACCTGAAATGGCTTTTCAT
This sequence comes from Felis catus, assembly GCF_018350175.1. Lineage (NCBI taxonomy): Eukaryota > Metazoa > Chordata > Mammalia > Carnivora > Felidae > Felis > Felis catus. The sequence goes on along the minus strand of NC_058374.1, from coordinate 22,557,334 downwards.
TTATTTAATTTTTCCTTAACTTGTATTTTTTGTTTTTCAATTTCAGAGAGTGTGCAAGTGGGGGAAAGTGGCATGGGGGAGAGAGAGAGAGAATCTCAAGCAGACTCCATGCACATCACACAGCCCAACATGGGGCTCAATCCCATGATCCTGGGATCATAACCCGAACTAAAATCAAGAGTTGGATGCTCAACCAACTGAGCCACCCAGGCACCCCTAATTTTTCTTTAACTTTTCTAAATAATGTTTAATAATTTTCTGAGTGGATGTAAAGCATTCCTTTATTATAGTTATTCCTTGGTATTTGATTTTTTGATACTATTATAAATTGGTTTTTTTTACCTTTTTGTATTTTTTACTGTAAGAAAATATACATAACACAAAATTTACAATTTTAACCATTTAAGTGCATGACTCAGTGGCATTGAGGACATTCACAATATTGTGCAAATATCTCCATGTAGAGAGCTTTTGGTTCTTCAGATTAGACATGTAAAATATAAACAATGATATTATTAAATAGGTCTGCATTTTCCACCAGAAACTGTAAACTGAAACATGGAGGGAAATGAATTTGAAATCTAGATTCATAATTAGTGACTAAATGTTACTAGAATCACCTTTCAGAGGTGGGAAAAAAAAAAAGAGGAAGCCAGTGTCATTAATAAGGAAGTCTGAAGAAAGTATTGAGGAAAATTGTAGTAATTTCTGAAGAGGGGATAAAAGTTCAGAACAACTTCATTCACAAAGAAAAAGAGTGAGTTTTGCCTGGGTGAGAGGGGATAAAAATAAGAATAGTACATATAAAGGGTGGCTAAGAAGTAGAGTTTTATATTACAGTAAAGCCAGGGCAAAGAAAGGGGCACATTCCTAAGAGTTTAAAAGCAGAGATAGGAGTTTGGTGGGGGTAGAATTCGGTGGAATCTGAGAGCTAAGCAGAAGGAATAAACCAATTCAGAAGAATCTGACAAAGCAGAAATGTTTGTGTAATTTGTAGGAACTCAAAGAAAGAAGACACTGCTGGGGCACCTGGGTGACTCAGTTGGTTAAGCATCCAACTTCAGCTCAGGTCTTGATCTCAAGATCCGTGGGTTCGAGCCCCGCATTGGGCTCTGTGCTGACAGCTCCGAGCCTGGATCCTGCTTCAGATTCTGTGTCTCCCTGTCTCTCTGCCCCTCCCCTGCTCACGCTCTGTCTCTCTCTGTCTCTCAAAAACGAATAAACACTAAAAAAAAAATTTCTTTAAAGAAAGAAGACATTGCTTTAGAAATATTTCTTTAAGGATACCCAGTGGCTCAGTCGATTAAGCACCTGACTCTTGATTTTGGCTCAGGTCATGATCTCACAGTTCTGAGATCAAGCTCCACGTTGGGCTCTGCATTAAGAGCACCAAGCCTGCTTAGGATTCTCTTTTACTCTCTCTCTCTCTCTCTCTCTCTCTCTCTCTCTCTCTCTCTCTCTCTCTCTGCCCCTCTCCCGCTCAAGCTTGCTCTCTCTATCTCTCTCTCTCTCCCTCTCTCAAAATAAATAAACTTTAAAAAAGGAAATATTTTGCTAAAAAATGTATTAGTTTCTTAAGTTGTGTAGAAAACAAAACAAAAAGTAGAGTTGCAAACCACTGTTACAACCAGTTACAAGTTGCAAACCACTGTTACGAGACCGGTTTTTATAATGGCCCATGTGTCTACTTTTACGAGGACTTTATTACTTCAGACGGCTTTGAGGTTTTGTCTAGTGTCCTTACATTCCAACTGCGGCTTTGAGGTTTTGTCTAGTGTCCTTACATTCCAACTGGCAATACTTCCTTGTAGCATTTCTTACAGGGTAGTCTAATGGTAATGAAGTCCCTTAATTTTTGTTTATCTGAGAATGCTTTCATTTTTCCTTCACTTTTAAGGACAATTTTGCCAGATAAGGGATTCTTGGTTGATAGATTTCTCTTCTAGCACTTCTAACATATCGGCCCACTGCCTCTGTGCTCCAGGCTTTCTGAGAAGAAATCTGCTGATAATCTTAATGAGGATCCCTTGTATATGATGAGTCACTTCTTTCTTGATGCTTTCAAGATTCCCTCTTTGTCTCTGGCTTTTAAAAGTTTGATTAACATGTGTCTCAGTGTGGGGTGCCTGGGTGGCTCAGTCGGTTAAGCAGTTGAACTTGACTTCAGTTCCGGTCATGATCTCATGGTTTCATGAGTTAGAGTCCTGAGTTGGGCTTCATGCTGAGTGTGGAGCCTGCTTGGGATTCTCTGTCTCCCTTTTTCTCTGTCCCTCCCCTACTCATGCTCTGTCTCTCTCAAAATAAATAAACTTAAGAAAATGTGTCAGTGTGAGTCTCTTTAAATTCATCTTATTTGGAGTTCTTTGAGCTTCTTGGATGTCTACATTCATGTATTTCATCAAACTTGGGATGTTTTCAGCCATTATTTTTTTTAATGTTCTCTCTGCCTCTTCCCCTCTCTCTTCTCCTTCTGGGACTTCCACGATGTGTATGTTGACCCACTTGATGGTGTTCTACGCATTCCTTCAGTTCTGTTCCCCTTTCTTCAATTTTTTTTTCTTTCTATTCCTCAGTTAGATAATTTCCATTTTCATTTTCAAGTTGCAGATCCCTTCTGCCTTTCATTTCCTCTAGTGAAACTTCCATTTTCAGCTCCAGAATTTATTTTTTGGTTTCTTTTTAAATTTTCTCTCTATTGATATTTCTATTTTGTTCATACATCATTATTCTTGGCTTTCTCCACATCTTCTCTTAGTTTTTTGAGCCTCTTCAATACAATTGTTTTTAAGTCTTTGCCTAGTAGACCCACCATCAGGTCTTTCTCAGGAATAATTGCCATTAATTCATTTGTTTTCCTTTGAATGTGCCATACTTCCCTGTTTCTTTGTATGCTTTGTGTTTTTTTGTTAAAAACTGGACATTTTCATCTAATAGTATGGTAAGTCTAGAAATCATATCAATCAAGGGTAAACTTCTGCAGGGCTTGTTGTTTTCTGGTTATCTTGTTTGTTTGTTTGTTGGAGGACCTCTCTGTGCTGAGGATTAGCCAGGGATGAAATTTAAGGTCTTCTCAGGTCTTTCCTGAGCCTGTGCCTTTCCACAGGCAAGTACAGTGACTTTTCAGTTTCCCCTCTGTATGCAGTTACTTTTGAATGTCCTGGTCTTCAATGTCTGGTTCCCAAAAGGGAAAAAAAGAGAAACACTAAGGGAAGGGGAATAAAAGGGCTCTGCCCCTTTAAACCCCCTAGAAGTCACTTCACCAGAGAGGAGGGGTTTGCAACAGTGGGAAGAGATACAACAACAATGGCTGCCTGCCTCTTTGTTTGTATCTCTGAGATAAGAAGCAGCAATCAGTATCACAGCACGGATCCCTGATATTTGGAGGACAGGGCTCTTTTCCAGCCACAAACTGGAAGCAAGCTGCTCCTGGAACACAGGCACAGCTGCCTGCCATGGGGCAGTGGTGGGGGTTGGGTAGAGGAGTAGGTAGCTGCTTCTGTGCCAAGAGATGAAATTGACCAAAATTGACCACAATTTACCATTTAAGCCTTCCCCTGGAAGTTGCAAGCCTTCAACAGACCTTAAAGTTCCAAAATAGTAACATTAGACAGATCTTACTAGTGCAATTGGCCTCTAGGTGGGAAGACACATTCTTGGTGCCGCTCCCTACACTGTCATCTTCCCAGCAACCATTGTCTGTATTATCTGGCAAAACGCATTTTGTTGCCATTATATATTATATGAATACAGTTTTTCTATACTGAACTTCAATTTAGCGACCTTCTAAGTTCCTAATAATTTATAATTCTCTGTGAGAGATTTTATCTTTTATAAAGAATGCTTAAAGTATCTATAATTATTGTGATTGCTTACACATTTAGCCTTACTGTGACATTTTATTTTGTTTTGAACTTACCTTGCTTTTCCTTTCCTTTCTTTTCCTTTCCTTAACTCACTTTTGTTGAATTTTTTCTTTATTATTTTTTTTCTGCTACAATATTTTGTTTCCCAAATGTATGCATTCCACTTCTTGCAACATTTACCTTTAGAGGTTTTAGATATAATCTTAATCTTCGTATGTCTCTGCTTAACCTGTGTCTCTAAATCTCCTTCTAAGTAACAAAAAACTTGACTCTCTGCTCACCCCCAACATCTTATGTTATTGTTTAATGTCTGCCTTTTTTGTTAAATCCCCAGAATTAGATGCTTTAAACATTACTTTACTTCCATGCCTGTTTATAAAATTCCTCATTCACCATTCTTTCTTTGGATTTAATTTCCTTCTTTCTGAACGACATCTTTCAACTGTAGAGTGAGAGTAGTAAATGCATTTTTCTTTGCAAATCAGAAATTATCTTTATTTTATCATCACTATTAAATAATTTACCTGGGTATTTTTATATTATTCTAAGCTGACAATTATTTTTCTTCTGCACTTTGAAGATATTATTTCATTGTTTTATGACATGTATTATTGCAGATGCAAAATGTCTTGTTATTCTAACTGTCCTTCCTTGTTAGGTATTTACTTTTCTCTCTAGGACTTTACAAAATTTTCTTTATGCTATTGATGTTCTGTATTTTCACAGTTATGCGACTTGTGTGGGTTTATATTTTTATTTTACTATCTACTCACCATATTCCGTGCTCCTTCACTTTAAATCTGGAATAATTCTCACCACTCCCTCTTTGAATATTGCTTCTTTCTCATTCTTTATTTTTCTCCTCCTGGGACCTGTATTAAATGTGTATTGATTGTTCTCAATGTGGCCTCCATTTCTCTTAACTTCTATTATATATTTTCCATCTCTGTCTTTCTACACAGAATTCGTTATAATGTCTTGAGATTAATATTCCAGTTCACTCCTTTCTTGTATCTTTGTTGATTATGCAACCCACGTTTTAATTGAAATGGCTGCAGTTCTAATTTTAGAAATCCTACTGGTTATTTTAAAATACACCCTACTTATATATAGTTCTATCCCTGCCCTATGGTTTTTCTGATTTCCTTTAGTTCTTTGAACATTCTAAATATATTTATGCTGATGTTCCTGGTTATTTTATCATTTCTAGTTTTTGGAACCTGCATTGCTGCATTTGTCGGGTCTTCTAGTTTCTCTGTGGCACTTTGTTACTTGTATGACTTGTACTTTTTATTAGCTCATCTTCAGTGTGAGGTGTTTTCAATCAGAGTTCTGTTGGGAAGAATACCAATGGGATGGTTGAGGATGCTTCTGTCAGAGGTGCACTAATTCCTCCTGCTCCAGAAGTTTTCATGGTAATTTCTCAATGTTGGGTACCTTACCCCATGGATAGTGTAAATCTGCAGTAACAATAGCCTGGAGCTCTCATTTCTCTTTGGTGATATTTTTCTCTATGGCCCTAAATGTACAACAAACTTTGCCACCAATTCTCTGAGGGCATGCACAGTTTTCTGGCTCAGTTTTTAACGGGCTAGGCACCCCTTTGTGATTCCTGGTTTGGTGTATGTAGCTCAGCTCTGAGACTGTGGTCTCATCTCCTTCTCCCTGGGACTTAAAACTTCAGTTGCCAACAGTTAAGACCTACAGCTTTGTTGCCTTCTCTCATGGTCCATTTAAGCTTCAGTTCCTGCTCACTGGATCTGACTCTGAGTTCTTCATTTCAGACAGCTCAAGATTTCCATTTCTTGATTTGGAACCCGGGCTAGGTATTTACATGTTTCTATTTTGCTGACATTCCTAGGTGTTGAACTGAAAGGCCAGGAAGCTGTTTCACATCAACTCAGTCATATTCATCCTTTCTAAACACAAATGTGATCACATTGCCTTTAATGGTTACCCATTTGCTTGAAGAATAAAGTCACCCTCTTTATCTGGCTATTTTTAAAACTCCACATGCAGGTGGGATTCTGGCTCCCAACCTTCACCTGCAATCATGTCTCTAATTCCCATTCCCCATTCTACAGCATTGAGAACCCAGGGCTCATTCCCCCATATTCCTTGAAACATCACGTTTTTAGTTTAAGAAATGTCATTTAAGGCTGGCTTCTAGGTCTAAATTCTACTTATAATTCTATTTCTAATAATGATATTTGTTACCTACATCAAGACTGTGAACCTTCAAACTCTGTGAATCTTCCATTCCAGAAAGTACAAAATGGGATTTGAAAGCACAGCAGACTATGTCATCCAGGCCACCAGTACATTAAAACCAAACAAAACCCGAACAGGACAGTGAGAAGGTCCATTCAAAAGGCCGGGAAGGCTGTGTGCTCACAGGAGCGGCCGACCCAGCTGCAGGGAGTTGCTAAGTTTCATTCAAATGCAATAGTCTCATGTAGACAGTACCTTGGAGTTCATTAAGTTCTCAGGGCTTAGCTCTTTGCTCTCAGGGAATATTCTCTCTGGCCTCCTTAGAAAAGTGAGCCTGCTGAGAAGATAGCAGCTATATTTTGTGTGCTTCATTAGAGCAAGGAAATATAGTTCACTGTGACCAAACAAATCCTAGTTGCTAATGGGCCAAGATATTGTGAATGTGAAGTTAGAAGTGCTGGGACATCAGAGAACTGAAGGGGGGAAAAAAACACCTTCGGAACCAAAGAAATTGCATTTGTAAGCTTCATTTATATACCAACATAGCAAGTGAATCAATAACTTGAAAATGTACAGTGAAGGCCAAAAAGGAGTTGATTGCAATCTTCAAAGAGTCGGCATAAAGAAAAAGTAGCAATGCAAATTAAACTCATTCAAAAGAGGAAAGACAGTTGGTTCAAACCTAAGAAGATTCAACTAGGCCAGCAAAAAATCATTATTCCTAGAAGAGATGACAGAGAACCGTAATAGAATATGAAATGTGAATACCAAAAAAAAAAAAAAAAAAACACCCAGATGTTTGTTTTGAGAATTTTTTTTTCATAGTATGATTCATAAGAATGCAGGATGGTATTCTTAGGAAAGCTGATGAATGTTAAAATAGAAGGTCATCACCAAGGTAAACAGAGTTTCAGTAATTAAAGCAGATTCTGAAGAAATGAAAAATTACTGAGTCTCCAGTTTTATGCTATTACCCAAAAATATAGTCAATTTCGTGTAGGAAAAAAATCATTCCCATTTATCATTCATTCATTATTTATTTTTCTACGTGGGCTTCTTTATCCATCACTTTCAATTTGTATATAGATACGCATGCTTTTCACCTGTGGAAATACTGTCATTTAACTCATCAATGAAAAGATTATTTTCAACACACCTTTCCCATTCCATTCCTTCTCACTCTTACACACACACACACACACACACACACACACACACACACACACGCCTCAATCAACTCTCAGACATCTCTGGGCTGAATGTCTTGGGAATGACCAAGATGGGGATTCTATCTAATTAGATGGTCAGAGATCAAACTAAAAGTATTTGCCCGATAGTGTCCTCTTCCAGAGCCCTCATCTTGAATTCAAACTGAGGTTTCATTTAATGCATGAGGATCGGTTAGTTGACTAGAGGGCTTACAGGAATGACATCATCTGGTCTGCTGTCTGCAACTACACACTTTCATCCCGTCAGCTACCTCTCAACATACACCATAGGAGGCACTGGTGAGGGCGTATACCTCCATTACTGCCCTGGAAAAGTAATTCAGAGAACAAAGCTGACTGACAGGAGCACCAAGCACAAGACTCATGTTCATGTTCCCTATGCATATATTCTCTGTTTTAAATTTTGTAAGTTTGTCCAGGGGAAAAGTCCAACATTTATTCACATGGGCAAGAAATCTGGTTGTGTGTCACGTTAACAAAGGCAAAGCATCCGAGCAGTGGCTCCTCTGGCCTGCACTCACACAGGGAAGAAATTCAGAATGTTTAAAGGCACCTCTCACCACACTCACCTCTACAGAAAGCAACCACTTGACAAGAGGTTCAGGAAGATTTACTCATTGCCCTGCAGAATTCTGCAGCATATCTGCAGCATATAATTACACTCTTCCCTGAAGTACCCCAGCGGTTGATTTAAGCTATATTTGAGCAGTTTCACTTCACCTGTTGTCCTAATACAGGTGAAATCCCAGCAGTGAAGAAAAAAAGGAGTGTAGGGCTAAAAACATGACCCAACAACAAAAGCCATATCTATATCCCTGGCTATGTTCTCAACTGTGAGTCTACATTTTTGTGTATATTTACATCTACATGTCTACAGAGCCACACATAATGCCTTTGCTTGCAAAATATTTTCATTTTATATCTATATTTTTGTCCATGCTTAAATTGCTATTTCATTAAGTCACATATAGTATTTTAATTTTCTATAACACACATATATTTGTATTAACCTGCATCTCTGTTTTGGTCCTTAGGGGTGTGTGCGTGTGTATACAAATCCACCAAGTGAAATCACAGTATTCTCATGGTAGTCTTATTAAGATATATTTCTTCCACGAAGCAGTGGAACACAAGAAAAATAAATCCATGCATAAAAAACTGGTTTCATAGATATCCTATGTGAAATGAGAAAGCAATCTTTCATTGCTGGAGAATCAAAGAAGGGACTATTGTAAACAAAGACAGGTGTCATAGCTTAGGTTCCCCAAGAAGCAGGTTTTGAGATTAAAATGTGTCTGTATGCTGTTTACTGGAGAGCAGCATCGTTACAGGGAGTGAAGGCAGCAGAACAAGGCAGAGGTTGGAAGTGGATGGCTATTCAGTTTCAAAAGGGGGCCGCGTCCTTGCACCCCTGCCTTGACCAGTCTTAGGATGTTGGCTGCCCCGGGTGAAGTGGTACAACCTTGGCGATGCCTGGGGACAGACTCAGCTCTGAGCCACTAGCAGTGACACTCCAAGCAGCTGGGAAAATGCAAGACTTGGGCCTGAAGAGGGGGAGAGGCACGGGCAGTGGACCACAGCGTCACTACAAGACATTCAAAGTGCACCACATTTTTTAGGGAGTCCATTACTTTTTACCCCAAATTATAAGTCCACTCTTCTATGAAATATCCCTCCTAAACTTTATGATTTTTCCTCTTGGTAATCTCACTTCTTAGTTTAGTGAGTCAATTGTAATCCAGCTTTTCCACATGGAAAAGTGCCTTCGATCACTTTGTAGAGAAATCTGACTGGCATAAAATGCTCACCCGCTTTGTGGAAGGGGGTTCAGTTCCTTTAACTGCAAAACAGGGATGGTAATAACAGTACCTACCACATGGGGTGGGCAGAATAAATGAAATTATCCGTGCAAAGGTCTTACAAGAGCACCTGTCACACAATTAGCTACAACCATCATTGTTATTTTTGGAAAACCCTCTGAGCTCAGTATCACTTCATGGTTACTCATGCTTATTCAGAACATGCTTCACAAGCCACTTCAAGAGTCTGAGTCAGAAGGCTGTTCAGTCTTTGTGATGTGTTTCCCAGCCGCCTCTTTTCAGGTAGTAACCCAATGATTAAACGTTCCCTTTGGTTGACGTCCATGGCACTGATAGAAAAAAGGTAAGTGTCTCCCCTGTTTTTGGTTTCATTGTCAGAAGACACGGCTTCAATAGACAATTGAGAATAGTAGCGAGGATAGCATCATCAGCTATTTTAAAGCCAAAACCCATCATCACTGTCAGATTGTCCCCCAAACTTCAATGCTCATATGTGTTAATTTTATGCAACAGGTCAAGTCAACCAGATACCAAGGGGCCCAATTTGGAGAGAGTTATCTAGGGAGGTTGACAGGGAACGCCACCGATTAAAAGGAAGATACACTGTGGCTGCTTTATTGAAATTCTCATATGGCTGCCTTGTGCTGCTGGAGAAATATTTCCTGGCTAAAATGATTATGTAGGGGGAAAAAAGAAAAAAAAACATGTCTGCCAGGCCTCAGTCACTCATTTATCCATGCACTGAGGCAGACACTGAGCAGTGTTCAATGGGTATTCCTGGACCAACTTCTCTCCTTGGGCGGCCAGAGAGACTGTCCACTCGGCCACCGTCCTCAGCTTTCATGAGAGAACTCTCGCCTTCCCCCACATCTTACCTGACTGGAAAAGCCTGTGGACCTGTCCTTAATCAGCAACCTAGCATGTCCTGGGGGCTGCCGCTGACCGGCACGCTCAGCTCTCTGCTCCCCAGTCACAAAGTCCTAATAAGACCAATACTCCCAAGAATGCGTTGAATGACATTCATTACTCAGTTTCTACAAGCAGGAGCTCTTCATGTATTTGGAAGAAATTCAGGGCCCATGTGAACACTGTAAACATGAAATGTGGGTTTTTGTGTTTATGTGTATGTATGTATTTTTGCAGAGAGATATTGTGATGATTTTAATCAGGTCACTAAAGGGCTTTTACAGGCAATTCTGTATGGCAGTGAAGGGCAGGCTGAACTCAGACTGCTTCGATTATACTTACTTCCACTACTGTGAGTCTTTGAGCAAGTTGTTTATCTTTCAGGGCCTCACATACCCAATCATAACAGGGGGGTCACGATAGTACCTATCTTTGGGATTGCTGTGCAGATTTAAGATAATCTCAGGTATCTGGGTGAGCCACCTTAATGCCTGACTATAGTAGGTCCTCAGTTTAGATTTGCCATTATTTCTCTTATTGAAGGAGTCTGTAACCCCAAAGGGATTCAGAAACACTGCTCTAGATATTTTCAGTTAAAACCTTCGATGAAGTCATACCATCAGAAAGTTTTGATTTGGATTATGTTCTTCTGGACTTTCTCTCTCTCTCTTTATTTTTTTAATGTTTCATTATTTTTGAGACTCTCTTTATTTTTTTAATGTTTCTTTATTTTTGAGAAAGAGAGAGAGAGAGAGAGAGAGAGAGAGACATTGCGTGAGCGGGGGAGAGGCAGAGAGAGAGGGAAACAAAGAATCAGAAGCAGGCTCCAGGCTCTGAGCTGTCAGCACAGTGCCCGACGTGGGGCTCAAACTCATGAACCATGAGATCATATATTGAACCGAAGTTGGACACCCAACCAACTGAGCCACCCACGTGCCCCTGGACCTTGCTCTTTCTGAATTAGGTTTTAATGTCATTGGCCTTCACTGAGGGATGATACAAGAAGCCAACCTCATAGCACTCACTACCTATCTACTGGTCCTGCCCGTCTTCAGAAGAAATCTCTCTGTCCGCAAGGAGACAAGAAAGCGGCTCACTGGTTTTATTATCTTAGAGAGTCCAGCCGCCTTGAGGAATGCCATGGTCTCTGAGAAGCTGGGTACCATCTGAGGCCAGCTCCAGCAAGGACACATGACCACGTGTGATGCATTTCACTGTATTAAACCTACCCCTACTTTATAATATCATCACCCATGTTCCATCCTTGGCCCTTGTTTACCTCAGCTGTTATTTAACCTTGTTGTAATTTACATGGTTTTATGAACCACATCAAATCCATTAAGTAATAAAGGCATTATACACCTAAACAGAGCAACAAATCTATATAAAATGGGTGAGTGTCTTGTTTCCTATTATGCTATTTGCTCTGTCTGTTGTATGGGTGTTCTCCATCCTGTTTAAATGAATTTTGATCTTCTATTGTGCAAATATAAGAGGCTAGAGTTGAGGATTGGTGGGCTATAAGCAGATGAAAAAGCAATGAAGAGATTTCTAAGACACCCGGGGGTAATGGTTTTCAAAGCAAACAAAATTGTTCCCAGAAAAATATTATACGGGCAAAGGAAAAGAAATCACTTGAAAATTAATCTTGTTTATATCTTAGAAAGGCATTTCTTGTAGGGCTAATATATTCTTAATTCTTAGTCTACTAGAACCCTATCCTCTTTGCCGCTTCTTTTAATATAAGCCCTTTGCTATATATTCAATCTGACATTACAAAGAAGGTGGTCCTGAGGCTTTTTCATTTAAACAGAGAATGGAAGCCGCTAGGTTTCCTTTAACAGAACATTTCAATTTCATATATAAGCCCAGTGGCCTTGAATACAAGAGTGAGTCTTAATAAGTCCAATAAAAATTCGAGAGGAAGTTTCTTGAATTCCTTCAGAAAATCAGAAATTAATTAGTAGATCCTAATTCCTTAGAAGAATATGCTAAGAGCAGCTTTTTCTCTCCCTCTCTCTTAATAATCCTGTAGTAGCAGAAGCATTTTGCCTTCGTCACATTTTCTGGAGAGTGGCAGCTTGCTCTACAAGGTCCAAAAATCAGAGGGAAATTAGAAGAAAAAGGCTGAAAAACTGTTAAGTACATAGCAATTACAATAGCAATAGCTCCCATCTGTGTTGTACTTCACAGTTTGGGAAGTGCTTTCATAAACATTATCTTACGTAATCTTAATAAAAGCTCTGATGACAAAGTTTAAACTTCTTTTCTGGTTTACAAAGCTGGTATGGGTTGAATTCCCCATCCCCACCCCCCAAATCCATATGTTGAAATCCTAACCCCCAGTACCTCAGAATGGGACCTCATTTGAAGACAGGGTCTTTAGGGAAGTAATCAAGTTACCATGAAGTCAACAGGATGGGCCTTAACCTAATATGACTGATGTCCAGACCAAAAGGAGAAATCTGGGGACAGAGACATACCCAGGGGGAATGCATTTGATGATAAAGGCAGACATCAAGGTGACACTTCTACAAGGCAAGGAACGTCGAAGACTGCCAGCACAAGAGCTAGGTGAGAGGCAGGGAACAGACTCTCCCTCACGGCCCTCACGAGCAACCAACCTTGCCAACACCTTGATCCTGGACTTGTAGCCTCCAGATCCATGAGAAATGATTTTCTGTTGTTTAAGCTGCTCTGTGTGGTACTTTGTTACAGCAGCCCTAGCAAACTAATATAAGGTCCTTCATGATCTGCCACTCTTTCTTCTCTGGCCTCATTACTCATCCCTCCTTCCAGTGGACTCTAGTGGATTCTAGCTAAACTGAACATCCTAGGTGCACCTGGGTGGCTCAGTTGGTTAAGCACCCAACTTTGGCCTCAGGTCACGAACTCGCGGTTCATGAGTTGGAGCCCCACATTGGGCTCTCTACTGACAGCACGAAGCCTGCTTCGGATTCTCTGTACCCCTCTCTCTCTGCCCCTCCCCCCGCTTGTGCGCTCTCTCTCTCGCTCTCTCTCTCTCTTAAAAATAAAATAAACATTAAAAAAATTTTGTAACTGAACATCCTACTCAGGGTTCTGTCTGCCAAGAATCTGCTACCTGTTATTATGATGTTAATCCATAGAAGTAGAATCCCTTGCTCCACAGGGATCACTGCATGTTTCGGAATACATGAGGAGACATAATCTATACCTTTTCTTTACAGTATCATGGGATAGACCACAAACTCTAGGGAGCCTACATTCACGACACCACTAAGTTTTCTGTTTGGTTCACAGCTAAAATTCGCTAAACTCAAGTGGTAGCTACAGCTTTAGCTCCAACAACACTGGATGCATCTTTTTAAAACACCCTGAAGTGACAAGGAGTAGGCAGAAGGTCAATTTCTCCAACTCATACACGGAGGTACTGGAGAACAGGAGCACGGCACACAGGTCCTACAAATAGTTCTTTGCAAGACTTTCTGTGAAACTGCTTCCATCTAGAGGTGGGCCTCCCTCCTCCTCTTGAGTCTGGACAAGTGCTGTGGCCATCTGACAACAGAATACAGAATGCTGGTTTCCAGGCCATGCCTTAAGGGACTAGCAACTTCCTCTTTTTGCCTAGTATTTTCTTCCCACGCCCTAATGGGTTGTTTTTCACATCGCACTCCAAACAGCATGGTTTTAAAGGAAAAGACAAAACAGAAATAAAGAAATCCCTTTCACGGGCGCCCAGTTTAACTTGTGGCCAAAGAACTGGGTTCATAGCCCCTCAGAATGCTGTAAGTGGCAGTGACCCGAAAGGTCTTTGAATATATAGCTCCTCTGAATTTAAATCTCCTTGTATGGTTTGAGAGAACAGGTGGCTGCAGAAAGCACAGATGCTTTGTCTGCTAAGATGAATGACAGTCTCTACCCCAACTTGGAATACGAGGACCATGAGTTTTGGAGTCAGGCATACATAAGTTCAGAATCAGACATACGCCCTTAACTGTGTGGCCTTGAGCCCTTTGCTTAATCCCTCAGAAATTCAGGTTTCCTTGTTTCTGAACTAGAGATAAAAATATTTTACCTTCAAGGCAGTTGTGAGTAGTAAATGCATAATGAATATAAAGTGCCACTGGCACCAGAGCTGTTCAGTAAAGACACCTTTATCATCATCCAGGGGGACAAGGTTCTTCCCTCTCAGCCCGTCAAGTCTAACAATACCTTTATGTCCTCCCCCCATAGGGAAGGGGAATAGGGCTGAATACTCCAGACATACATGATAGCATGGCCAATATTTGTGCTAAAATATACATTTTACAAAATGCTCAGGTCATTGTACTCAAAGTACTCTGCTCCTCCAAAGAAGACTCTTGTCCTGAGGCCTTCAAGGACACCGTTCCGTAATCCAGTGGGCACTGGGCTGAAGGAGAAGATTCTAGAGCAGCTCAACCCTCTAGGATATAGGGCAGGGGCAGGGGAAGGGTCAAGCAGGAGATACAAACATGGAAGGCAGCTTCTGAGGAAGGTAAAGCAGGTGTTATTACCTCCACTGTACAAATGGGGAAACTGAGGTTTAGAGAGATGAAATGCTCTTCCCTAACCCACCACTGTGCCCCTGGGGAACCTAAGCTAATATCTTTGTGCAGCATATGACAAGATGGAGGTCGTTTCATATCCCATGTTTCCTTTGGAAAATATCTAGATAAGCACTAGGGATAGAGGCTGAGACTTTCAAGGGGACTAGTGAGGCCTAAGTGTAGGAATCTGCTTCTTTAGTAAGTGCCAAGGAAAGGGACTGGGAGAGAATGAGGTGAAGCTAGGGAGACATCAAAGGGAGGTCACTTCCTGAATGATCCCTCCCCACGTCCCCCAAATCTCCAAGAAGTGGTACTAAAATCAGGAAATGTGATCAATGGGATTTCTCATAAAACCTGCCTGGGGAAGAGGCTGGGATCTGTGAGGCAGAAACTGCTGCACAAACCTGGGAGCTCCAAGTCTGAGAGTCCCCTGAGGAAGGAAGCCCCAAGGCCTCCCAGCTTTCCCAAAGACTTTGGGGTGTCACAAGCTGGGGAGTGAGTCAGGCAGTGTAATCAGCTCTTCAGAGAGCGGACATCGTGTTGTGAGGGGTAAAATCAGGTGATAGTCAAGTGTCCTTTGACAATCAGATAAAAGAATATGTCTTTATATTTTTCTCAGCAAAAAAGACATGCACATACCCACTAAAGTCAGCATTCATTCTCCAGGGCATTTTTCAGATTGTCCAGGGATCCTCAGCTCCCAGCTGAAGGTAAGCAATTATGCATTTATTTTGCTCAATCACCTTTGTGTGTCTGGTTTATGCTACATTCAATAAATCGCATATTGCATGTTTATTTCAGGAAATCTAAAATTTTGTTCTGAAATTTGACAGAATGAAAACCAAAGCATGTATTATATATGAAATGACTCACAGTTGTTAACAAAAATCAAATACTCCCTAAAATAGACTAACTGCAATTTTGTCAGCTAACTGAAAACACGAACAACAGCTTTTTCTGCTTTTGTAAGCAAAAGCTTGAGGGAAAGTATGTTCCTCTTCAGTGAAAACTTGAGCTTTGCTTGGTCCCTTATAATCAGAAGGTGGAAAGAAGAACCAGCCAAGCAGCTGCCTTACAATTCAACTAACCCACAAGTCAAGCTATTGTATAAGAGATTTTTACCTCCCCCATCCTGCAACATTCATTTCAAACGTGTTCAGATATTCCCCCAAAATATTTAAGTACTTTCTGATTAGTGATAATGACCATCAACAAGGAAGCGGCACCTCAGAAGGACTAGACAATGGATAAGCATCCACTTTAAAAAGGAACCTCCCAAACAGGTGGGAAGAAATGATGTATTTCTCTCTGCACTTTGGTTTATAAACGAATGGCTTAAGAGCAAGTTGCAAAGCAAAGTTGAAGAAGGTCTAGAAGTTCTATGGTTTTACATTGTTAAAGGATGTTTTTTAAATTGAAGACTATTTGAAAGCCCAATAATTTCCTCTTAATAGGCATTTGCTTACTTTTAAAAGCAATGATTTTATTATAATAGCCGAAATGCCTTTGACGAATGACTATTAAAATTAATCTCACCTGATTTTAACCGTGGGGAGAAAAGGTCAACATGAAATCATCTCCTTTGCTTTTAAGTGCTTTTACTGACAGCAGCCTAAATTATCTCTGCCGGCTCTGAGTCCACAGCTCACACAGGCATATGCATCATATTTGTCCACGGCCGGCCTGTGCTACAGGTCAGAGGGCGGTGACGGCCGCAGCGCCAGCACCAGACAGGGCAAAGAATCCAGGCCCAGATAGCAGGTGCTTCCGTACTAGACACTTCATATGCAAAACTGTGTGCACGGTTAGGAACTATCAGAGTGTTTCAGGCAGTCGATTGCCGGCCAAGGCACTGTCTCCCTTGCCAAGAATGTTCTCAGTAGAAGTGCATTCACCAGCGCTAGACCTTCCCTGAGTGAATTTTCTGCTGGAAGCAGGGATACTATCGAGGAAGGAAACGATGCCACGCTGGAAGAAGAGAAGGGAAAGAGGAAAGGCGGCAAGAAAGGGAATGTGGCTACTGGCTCACACAATAGCCCTTAATGAGGGAATCATTAGCTCCATGGAATAACCAATGAGCAAAAGCACCAGACAGATATTGGACACGCGCTATCTGGGAATGGCACACGAAATCCAGGTGATGCCAGTGCCTGATTAGCACACCTCCTAAGCTGCCTTCCCAGGAGTGGGAATGGGTTCCTTGAGCCAGCTAGGCTCACTTGTGGGGTTCTCTCCATGACCACAGTGGAACGACTGAATAGTTAGAGGTCTCGTTCTGATGGTAGAATATGTAGAATGATGGGAATACAATACACACAGTTATTAATAAACAGAAGAGAACTGTGCACAAGACGTCACTCATTTCTTCCATGACTTGGTCTAGAGCCTAAAGGAACTTACATCCTTCCTGTCATCACTTCTCCCACATGGGAAGTAATGGTTTCTGGACAATCAGTCAACTCATGGGTCTAATGATCTGTGAGGCACCGAGAAACATGGTTAAAGGATATGCACTGGCTCCCCTTCAGCCTAACACTGGCCAAGAGGAAAGAAAGCAAACTGTTCCCAGGGAAATGCAATTCTGTAAAAACACAGCAGTTACAGTGCCAAAGAAGCTTAGAGTTTTTAACCATATCCATTTTCGCTTCAAGACAAAAAGACTAAGAATAGATAATAGTAATGCCATTCAAATAAGATCCAGTGAAAAAGCCTAATACATGAAAGCTTACTAGAAGAGAATTAAATTGATAATATTTGTTCAAGGCTGAGGACAATGTATTCCTCACTTTGTGAAAGATTTCTCTGTAGTTCTCCTTAGGAAGCCAGCTTCTGTAGGCATTGAAAGCATGGCTTGGCTCTGGAAATATGATTTACCTGCAAGCATTCTGGAATACCTATGGCAGAAAATGAAGATGTTGGCCCTCTTCCTAACCCTGCTGGACAGGTTAAATGCTTGTTTTGCCCTCTCGTGTCATAGTTTGCAAAGATAAGACATCAGAAAATGATCACCCAAATGATAAAAGTTTGTGTTTAATTCATCCTTAGGATACTCAGCACTCTTAGAGATAAAGGTCATGAAACCTTCCACAGAATTGTAAAATTCATGTACTAAGATATATCTTTCAATATTTCAAGTGGTATAGTTTTACTCTTTCAGAGGCAATTGCCAGAAATCACTAAGGTATATCACATGAACATAAATTCACAGAAAAATTACTTTTATTTAATATATTTTTCAATTTTCCTTTATTCAAAAGTGGTATTCTCAAACTATCAAACAATATGCATAAAACAATTTGGAGAAATTTGAGATATGACTGGATATTTAATAATGCTAAGGAATTTAAAACGTAATGGCTTTAAGGTGTGAAAATGGCATTATAGTTATATTACCATCAAGGACTTTTCATCTTCTAGTTATAAATTCCTAATTATTTACAATGCAATGATATGACGTCTGACATTTGTTTCAAAAGAACCCAGTGTGACGGGGCGGAGAGAAATGAGTGGGGATTTAGATGAAAAAAGACAGGCCCCAGCATCGTAGAGTGATGTCAGCAAGATGGTGGTAGAGAAATTTCTAGCCCTCATCCTCTCTCAGAAACATCAATTTAAACAGCTATCCATGAACAAAAATACCTTCCCAAGAGCTAAGTATTCCAGGTGAGGGATTATAGCACCTGGGTAAAGCACAGAAATAAGACAATATTGGGGCGCTTGGGTGGCTCAGTCGGTTAAGCATCCAACTCTTGATTTTGGCTCGGGTCATGATCTCAGGGTCATGAGATCAAGCCCCACATTGGTCTCCATGCTGAGCGTGGAGCCTGCTTAAGATTCTCCCTTTCTCTCCCTTTGCCCCCTTCCCCACTCATGTGCTCTCTCTCTCTAAAATAAAATTTAAAAAGAAAAGAAAAAGAGAGGGAAGGAAAGGAAAGGAAAGGAAAGGAAAGGAAAGGAAAGGAAAGGAAAATTAAAAAAGAAAAGAAAAGAAAAAGAATAGAAAGAAAAGAAAAGAAGAGGGTAGGAAATTGCATTTGAAGAGGGTAGGAAAAAGTTTACATTTCCCCCATCACCTCTCCCCCAAGCCCAGGCAGCCCAGTGTGGAAAGAGATTCTGTCCCCATGGGGAAAAGAGACTGAAGTAAGCAAGCACCTGACTTCACCACAGACCTCAGCACCAGGCCCACACCAGCTCTAGGCAAATTCTTGCAGCCCCAGTCTCCAGCCCACCTTAGCACCAGGCCAAGTCCCCACGGACCCAGGCCCCAGGGGCTCCCACAACCCAGGCTCACAGCCCACCCCAGCACCGGGCTGGCACCCACACACCTAGCCTCCAAATAGGCTTCTGCAAACTCTGACTCTCAGCCTGCTGCAGCTCCAGGCCGTTCCTAGTAGGCCCAGCCTCCAAGCCAGTCCCTGCAGTCCCAGGCCCCAGGGAGCTCCCATGGACCCAGGTTCCTAGTCCATCCCAGTGCCAAGCTGGCCCCCACAGATCTAACCTTCAGACTTGCTCCTACAAATCCAGCTTCAGACCATCCTCTGTAGCCTCAGCATCTAGATTCAGGGCTATCCCAGCATTGGACCAGCTCCATGGGCCCAGGGTCCAGGTCCACCCACACAGGCCCAGGTCCCATCACCATAGATTCAAGCACCTGGCCCACTCCAGTAATTGCAGGCTCCAGGCCTGCCTCCACAGATCTAGGCACCAGGCCTGTCCATCTGCTGACCCCGGCACCAGACCTGCCCACCTGAGAACTCTGGCAGCAAGTCTGCCCACAGACACCACCAGACAGCCCACCTAGAATCTCTGGACAGGCTGAGTGGTAAAGAGCTTTTCCCACTGAATCCAGTCTGTAACAGCTGGAAGAGATGCTTACTTTCTCAAATGAACAGAAACCAACACAAGACCACAAAAATCATGAACAATCAAGAAAACACCAAAGGAAACCAAAAAAGCGCCATTGACTATCAGGAAATGGAGATCTATGAACTGTCTGACAAAGAATTCAGAATAATCCTAAAGAAACTGAGTTAACTACAAAACACACACACACACACACAAATAGACCACCAAAAGAAATTGGGAAAACAATGCATGAACAAAATGAGAAGTTCAACAAAGAAACAGAAAACTTTTTTTAAAAATTGAAGGGAAATCCTAGAGTTTAAGAATACAATGACTGAACTGAAAAATTCCATTGAAAACTTCAGTAGCAGACTCAAGCAGAAATAATTAGTGGACTAGAAGATAGGTTATTTGAAATCATCCAATCAGAGGAGCAAAAAGAAGAAAGAATGAAAAACAGTAAGGATACAGGGTATTATTAAGCAAAACAATCTACACATTATTAGAATCCCAGAAGGCAAAGAGGGAGAGAAAGGTGCAGAAAACTTATTTAAAGAAATAATGGAGGAGAATTTCCCAAATCTGGGAAGACATCTGTATACCCAAGCTCATGAAAGTAATTGATCATCCCAAAATTTCAACCCAAAACAATCTTCTCAAACACATAACTAAAATCAAAGACAAAGTGAACATTTAAAAGTAACAAGAGAAAAAAAAATTCTCACACACACAGGAACCACCAAAAGGCTATCAGGAAACTTCTCAGCTGACCTTGTAGGCCAGATCAGAATGGAATGATATATTCAAAGTGCTGAAAACAAAACATCTTGCCAACCAATAGGACTTTACCTGGCAAAGTTGCCCTTCAAAACTAAAAGGAGAGATAGAGTTTCCCAGAAAAGCAAAGGCTGAAAGAGCTCATCACCATGCCTTACAAGTTAAAGTGAGTTCTTTAAGCTGAAATAAGAGGATGTTAATTATGATCATGAAAATATACAACATGCTGGTGAAGGTAAGTATATAGTCAAATTCAGAATGTTCTAATACAATAAGATGGTGGTGTGTTAACTATTTAACTATATGTAAAGGTTAAAAGACAAAAGTATCAAAGCTAACAATAGCTATAATAATTTGTTAAAGGATATATAACATAAAAAGAAGTAAACTGTGACATCAAAAACATAAAATGTGAGAAGAGATATGAAAAATCATCAATTCCCACAAAAAAAAAACAGCAAATAATAAAGAAACAAGGGAACTATAAAACATCCAGAAAACAATTAAGATATCATTAGTAAGTCCTTATCTATCAGTAATTACTTTAAATGTAAATGGATTAAATTCTTCAACCAAAAGGTACAGAGTGGCTAAATGGATTAAAAAACAGTATTCAACTATATGCTGTCTACAAGAGAATCACTTCAGCTTTAAGGACATACATAGGCTCAAAGTGAAGGGATGAAAAGATATTCCATGCAAATGTAAACCAAAAGAGAATAAGGTTGGCTATAACTTACATCAAATAAAATAAATGTTAAGCCAAGAATAGTAAGAAGAAACAAAGATACAGATCTGAAGAGAGATATAGACAAGGATAGGATAATAGTAGGACTGCAGTACCCTGCTTTCAACAATGGATAAATTATCCAAACAGAAAATAAATAAGGAAACAATGGACTTGAACCATAGTTTAGATGAAAACGAGCCTAAAAGACGTATACAGAGCAATTCATCCAACAGTAGCAGAATATGTATTTTTCTCAAACACAGAAGGAAAATTCTCCAGGATAGATCATATGTTAGATCACAAAACGAGTATTAACAAATTTAAGAAGACTGAAATCATATCAAGTATCTTTTCCAACCACAACGTTATGTAGTCAATACCATTGTCAATAATGGGAGGAAAATTGGAAAATTCACAAACATATGGAATTAAACAACACATTCCTAAGCAAACACTGAGATAAAAGAGTAATCAAAAGGGGAATCAAGGAACATCTTGAGGTAAATTAAAATGAAAATACATCATACCAAAATATATGGGATGCAGCAAAAGCAGTTGTAAGAAGGGAGCTTACAGTGGCAAATGTCTACACTAAGAATTCAGAAAGATCTCGGGACACTGGGTGGCTCAGTTGGTTAAGTGTCCAACTTTGGCTCAGGTCATGATCTCACAGTTCGTGGGTTTGAGCCTGCGTCAGGCTCTGTGCTGACAGCTCAAGCCTGGATCCTGCTTTAGATTCTGGGTCTCCCTCTATCTCTCTGCCCCTCCCCTGCTTGTGCTTTGTCTCTCTCTCAAAAATAAACATGAAAAAGATTTTTTAATAAAAAAAAAGAATTTAAAAAGATATCAGATAAATAACCTAACTTTACACCTTAAGAAACTACAAAAAGAAGAATAAACTAAGCCCAAAGTTAGCAGAATGAAGAAAATAGCAATGATCAAAGAATAATTAAAGCAAATACAGAACAGTAGAACAACAGTAGAGATCAACAAAACTAAGAGCCGGTTTATTAAAAAGATGGAAAGGCAAACCCTTTGCTAGACTATAGGGAAAAGGTAATACTCAAGTAAATAAGTTCAAAAATGAAAGAGGAGACGTTACGAATGATACCAAAAAAATACAAAGGATCCTAAGAGTCTACTAGGAGCAACTACACACCAGCAAATTGGAAAAACTGAAAGAAATGGATAAATTCCTAGAAACATACAACCTATTGAGATTAATCATGAAGAAACAGAAAATCTGAACAGACCAATAATGACTAAGGAGATTGAATCAGTAATCAAAAGCTCCCAACAAAGAAAAGCCCAGGTCCAGACAGTTTCACAGGGGAATTCTACCAAACATTCAAAGAAGAATTAATGCCATTTTTAGTATTATTTGGTCTAGTTCTGTGAAAAATATTGGTATTTTATAGGGATTGCATTATGGGTAGTATGGACATTTTAATAACACTGGTTCTTCCAATCCATAAGCATGGAATATCTTTTTGTTGTCTCATCTTCAGTTTCTTTCATCAGTGTTTTATAGTTTTCAAAGTACAGGTCTTTCCCCTCCCTGGTTACATTTATTCCAAGGTATTTAATTGTTTTGGGTACAAATGGAAATGGGAATGCCTTCTTCATTTATCTTTCTTTTACTTCATTAGTAGTGTAAAGAAATGCAACAGATTTCTGTGTATTAATTCTTTATCTTACAACTTTAAGGAATTCATTTACTAGTTCTAGTAGTTTTTTGGTGGAATCTTTGGAGTTTTCTATATGTAGTCTCATGTCATCTGCAAGCAGTGAGTTTACTTCATTTACTTACCAATTTACTTTACTTATCAATTTGGATTTTTTTTTAAATTTCTTTTTCTTGTCTGGTTACTGTGGCTAAGACTTCAAATACTATGTTGAATAGAAGTAATGAGAGTGGACATCCTTGTCTTGTTCCTGATCTTAGAGGAAAAAATCTGTTTCTCAACATTGAGTATCAGGCTAGCTATGAGTTTTCCATATATGGCCTTTGTTATGTTGAGGCATGTTCCCTTTAAACATACACTGTTGAGAGTTTTTATCATTAATGGATGTTGTACTTTCTCAAATGTTTTTTCTGCATATTTTGAGATGATCATATAGTTTTTATCCTTTCTCTTATTATTGTGGTGTATCATGTTGATTGATTTGCAAATATTGATCCTCCCTTGCATCTCTGGAATAAATCCCACTTGATCGTGGTGAATTATTTTTTGAATGTATTGTTGAATTTGGCTTGCTAATATTTTGTTGAGGATGTTTGCATCTATGTTTATCAGAGATATTGGCCTGTAGATTTCCAAATAATAGTAAAATTTGTATTGAGCCACAAAAGACTCCAAGAGTCAAAGAATCTTGGGAAAAAAAGAACAAAGCTAGAGGTTTTATAATCCCAGATTTCAATATATATTGCAAAGCTATAGTAATCAAAACAGTATGGTAATGGCAAAAAAATAGACATACAGATCAATAAAACAGAACAGAGAGGCCAGAAATAAACCCACACTTATATGGTCAATTAAACTATGACAAAGAAGGTAAGACTATACAAAGGAGAAAAGAGAGTCTCTTCAACAAATGGCATTGGGAAAACTAGAGAGGCACAGGCACAGAATAAAACTGAACCTCTTTCTTACACCATACACAAAAAATAAACTCAAAATGTATTAAAAACTTAAATATGAGGCCCCAAACCACAAAACTTATAGAAGAAAACATAGACAGTAATTTCCTTGACATTGACCATAGAAACATTTTTTCTAGATTTATCTCCTTAAGCAAGGGAAATGAAAGCAAAAGTAAACTATTAGGATTACACCAAAATAGAAAGATTTTGCACAGCAAAAGAAACCATCATCAAAACAACAGAGCAACGTACTTAATAGGAAAAGATACTTGTAACTGAAGGATCTGATAAGCAGTTAATATCCAAAATATATGAAAAACTTATACAACACACATAAACAAACACATAGATCAATGGAATAGAAAACCCTGAAATAGATCCCCAACTATATGATCAACTAATCTTCAACAAAGCAGGAAAGAATACCCAATAGAAAACAGACAGTCTTTTCAACAAATTGCTCTGGGAAAACTGGACAGCAACATCAGAAGAATAAAACTGGACCATTTTTCTTACACCATACACAAAAATAAATTCAAAATGGAGGAAAGACCTAAATGTGAGACAGGAAACCATCAAAATCTTAGAGGGGAACACAGGCAGCAACCTCTTTGACCTCGGCCACAGCAACTTCTTACTAGACACATCTCCAGAGGCAAGGTAAACCAAAGCAAAAATGAACTATTGGTACTTCATCCAGATTAAAAGCTTCTGCACAGAGGTGCTTTGGTAGCTTAGTCAATTAAGCATCCAACTCTTTATTTTGGCTCAGATTGTGACCTCATGGTTCATGAGATCAAGCCCCATGCTGGGCTCTTAGTGGACAGTGCAGAGCCTGCTTGGGATTATCTCTCTCCCTCTCTTTCTGCCCCTCCCCTGCTCTCTCTCTCTCCTTCTCTCTCTCTCTCAAAAGAAATAAACATTTTTTAAAATCTTTTGCACAGCAAAGGAAACAATCAACAAAACAAAAAGGCAACCTATGGAATAGGAGAAGATATTTGTGAATGACATATCTGATAAAGGGTTACTCTCCAAAATCTATAAAGAATTTATCAAATTCAACACCCAAAAACTAAATAATCCAGTTAATAAATGGGCAGAAGACATAAACAGGCACTTTTTCCAAAGAAGACATACAGATGGCCAACAAACACATGAAAAGATGCTCAACATCACTCATCATCAGGGAAAAACAAAACTACCAAGAGATACCCCTTCACACCTGTTAGAATAGCTAAAATTAACAATGCAAGAAACAGATGTTGGCAATGATGCAGAGAAAGGGGAACCCTCTTACACTGTTTGTGGGAATGCAAACTGGTGTGTCCACTCTGTAAAACAGTGTGGAACGACTCTATGATCTAGCAATTGCACTTCTAGGTATTATCCGAAGGATACAAAAGTATTGATTTGAACAGGCTCATGCACCCCAATGTTTATAGCAGCATTATCAACAATAGCCAAATTATGGAAACAGTCCAAATGTCCAATGACTGATGAATGGATAAAGAAGATGTGGTGTATGTGTATATAATGGAATATTACTGAGCCATCAAAAGTAATGAAATCTTGCCATTTGTAATGACACAGATGGAGCTAGAGTGTGTTAGGCTAAGCGAAACAAGTCAGTCAGAGAAAGACAAATACCATATTTCACTCAGATGTGGAATTTAAGAAATGAAACAGATGAACATAGGGGAAATGGAAAAAAAAGAGAGAGAAGCAAACCATAGAGACTCTTAACTACAGAGAACGAACTGAGGGTTGACGGAGGGGAGGTGGGTGGGTAATGGGCTAAATGGGTGGTGAGTATTAAGGAAGGCACTTGTCATGATGAGCACTAGGTGTTATACGTAATTGATGAATCACCAAATTCTACTCTTGAAACCAATATGACACTATGTTAACTAACTAGAATTTAAATAAAAAGTTGGGGAAAAAAGGAACTTATACAATACAACACTAAAGAAAAAAGTAAATAATCTGATTAAAAAATGGACAGAGGGGGGGCGCCTAGGTGGCTCAGTGGGTTGAGCATCTGACTTCGGCTCAGGTCATGATCTCACAATTCATGGGTTCGAGCCCCACATTGGGCTCTGTGCTGACAACTCAGAGTCTGGAGCCTACTTCAGATTCTGTGTCTCCCTCTCTCTCTGCTCCTCCCCTGCTCACACTCTGTCTCCCTGTCTCTCTCTTTCTCAAAAATAAATAAACATTAAAAAAAATTTTTTTTAATGGACAGAGGACCTGACTAGACATTTCAACATGATGAAAATGTAAATCAAAACCACAATTAGATTTCACCTTACACCTGTCAGAATGGCTAGTATCAAAAAGAAAAGAAATAATAAATGTTGCCAAGCAGTGGAGAAAAAGGAACCCTTGCACACTATTAGTTGGAATGCAAATTGGTGCAGCCAATTTGTTGTGAAGAACAAAAACAGAATGGAGATTCCTCAAAAAATTAAAAATAGAATTATCATATGATCCAGTAGTTGTCACTACTGGGTATTTACCTGAAGAAAACACTATTTTGAAAAATATATGCAGCATTTTATGTCTATTGCAGCCTTATTTCCAATAACCAAGATATGAAAGCAACCCAAGTATCTCTCCATAGATGAGTGGATAAAGAAGTTGCTGTTTGTATATATACAATGGAATATTACTCAGTCATAAAAAAGTGAGATCTTGCCACTTGCAACAACATGGATGGACCTAGTGGATATAATGTTAAGTGAAATAAATCATACAGAGAAATACCATACTATTTCATTTATATGTTGAATTTAAGAAACAAAACAAATGAACAAAGAAAAAAGGAACAACAACAACAAAAAAAAACAGGCTCTTAAATAGATAGAACAAACTGGTTGCCAGAGATAGAGGGGGATAGGTAAAATACATAAAGAAGAATAAAAGTATACTTGTCATGCTGAGCACTGAGTAACTTAGGATTGTTAAATCATTATACCTGAAACTAATATAACACTGTATGCTAATTATACTTCAATTTTAAAAAGAGTTAATGCCAATTATTCTCTAACTCTTCCAAAAAAATTAAAGAGTAATCACTTCCAAATTCATTTTATAAGGCCAGAATTTCCCTGATACCAAAACTAAGTAAGGATAATACAAGAAAAGAAACTACAGGCCAATATACCTGATGAATATTGATGTAAAAATTCTGAAAAAAAATGTTAGTGAAACGAATTCAATAGCACATTAAAATGGTCATACACCACGTTCAAGTGGGATATCCCTGAGACACAACGATGGTTCAACATGTGCAAATCAAACAATATGATACACAACATTAATAGAATGAAAGATCAAAATATGTGATCATATCAATAGATGCAGAAAAAGCATTTGATTCAACATCTTTATATAACAAAAACTCTCCATAAATTAGGTATAGAAGAAAGGTACTTTAACATAATAAAGGCCATATATGACAACCCAACAGTTAACAGCACACTCTATGGTTAAGGTTGAAAGTTTTCCCTCTGTAATAAGGAACAACACTATCTACTCTCACATTTCCTATTCAACATAATACTAGAAGCCCTAGCCAGAGCAATTAGGCAAGAAAAATAAATAACACCATCTAAATCAGAAAGGAAAAAGTAAAATTTCTGTGTGTGCAGATGACACAACCTTCTATATAGAAAATTCTAAAGGCTCCACCAAAAACCTGCTAGAATAAACAAATTCAGTAAAGTTGCAAGATACAAAATCAACATACAAAATTCAGTTGTGTTTCTACACACTAACAGCAATATGAAAAATAGAGAGAACAATTCTATTTATAGTACCATCAAATATATATATACATACATATATATGTATATATATATATATGAAAAATACTTATAAATAAATTTGACCAAGAAGGTGAAAGATCTGTATACTGAGAATTAGAAGAGTAATTAATGAAAGAAACTGAAGAAGATGCAGAAAAATGGAAAGATACCCTTTGTTCATGGGTCAGAAAAATTAATATTGTTAAAATGTCCATACTGTCTAAAGCTATCTATAGATTCAATGCAATCTCTATCAAAATTCCAAAGGTATTACTTTTACAGAAATAGAGCAAACAATCCTAAATTTGTACAGAATCACAAAAGACACTGAGCAGCCAAAGCAATTCTGAGGAAGAACAAAGCCAGAAGCATCATACTTCTGATTTCAAACCATATGACAAAGCTCTAGTAATCAAAACAGAATGGTATTGGCATAAAAGCAGTCACACAGACCAACAGAACAGAAATAAATCCATGCATATACTATCAATAACATTTGACAAGGGAGCCAGGAATACTCAATGGGAAAAAGCCAGTCTCTTCAATAAATAGTGATGAGAAAATTGGATATTCACATGCAGAAGAATAAAATTGGAATCCTACCCTACACCACTCACAAAAACTAACTTGAAATGGATTAAAAACTTAAATGCAAGACCTGAAGTCAAAGGAAACAAAAACACCAACTCCAAAAGATATATGTACCCCTATGTTCACTGCAGCATTATTTATAAAAGCCAAGACATGGAAGCAATCTTGGTGTCCATGGACAGATGAACGGATAAAGAATACACACACACACACACACACACACACACACACACACACACACACACACTGGAATATTATTCAGTCATAAAAAGAAAGAAATGCTGCCTTTTGCAACAACATGGATAGACCTTGAGGGCCTCACGTTAAGTGAAATAAGTCAGACAGAGAAAGACAAATACTGTATGCTCTCACTTATATGTGAAATCTAAAAAAGCCAAACTCATAGAAAGAGAGAATAGTGTGGAGGTTGCCAGGGGGGCAGAGGCTGGGTAAACAGGGAGATGTTGTCAAAAGGTACAAACATACACCTATGACACGAGTAAGTTCTGGGGATATAATGTTCAGCATGGTGACTATAGTTGACAATACTGTATTATGTGCTTGAATTTTAAGTCTTAAATGCTCTCTCTCTCTCTCTCTCTCTCTCTCTCTCTCTCTCTCTCACACACACACACACACACACACATGATAATTATGTGACATGATAAAGGTGTTAGCTAACCTTATTAGAGTAGTCATTTCCCAACATATACATCGAATCATCACATTGCATACCTAAAACTTACACACATTGTATGTCAATTATATCTCAATAAAGCTAGAAAAACTAGAATAAAACATTTAAAAAAAACTGGCCATGCATTAATTATAGAGGCTGGATGAAATATACATAGAGGTTTATTATACCATTCTGTCCATTTTTGAACATGTTTGAAATTTTTCATATTACAAAGTTTTTAAAAGCGGCATTCAGGGGCACCTGGGTGGTTCTGTCGCTGAAGCGTCTGACTTTGGCTCAAGTTTGTGGGTTTGAGCCCCGCCTCTGGCTTTGTGCTGACAGCTCAGAGCCTGGAGCCTGCTTCAGATTCTGTGTGTGTGTGTGTGTCTCTCTCTGGCCCTGCCCCACTCACTCTCTGTCTCTCTCTCTCTGTCTCTCTGTCTCTGTCTCTGTCTCTGTCTCTCTCTCTCTCTCTCTCAAGAATAAATAAGCATTAAAAAAAATTTAAAGCAGCATTTAAAGAGTTGGCTATTATTATGACCAGAAGTCATAAGAATATCTTAAGCTTAAGGATATCTACAACAATAAAACAAATTAACAGCACTCTTGAAAGAGAGCTATGCATCAAGAGATTTACATTATCTATCAAACAATAAGCTAATTTCTAAATTAGCTCTAAATTCTAATTAGCTCTAAATTCCCAAAATTTTCTGCATGACATTTACTACAAATATCACCAATATGATCGCTTACTGACAACTTAGTAAATATTAAATAGATGCTTCAGCACATGTAACTGAAATTGGCCATTTCTCAGTTCGGAATTCAGGGTCACTGCAGTTAGGGAAGTTTAAAATATCAAATTCAATCTAGAGAGGTTTTAAAATTCTACCTTACCAGTCACTTTATATTTTGATAGCATTTACTGAGTTCTGATGATGGTCTAGGTACCTTGCTAAGGGGCTTTACCCACTTTATCTCATTGAATTCTCAGACCCTGTGATATGGACACCATTTTTTTTTAACCAAAAGAGGAAAATGAAGTTCCATTTTATTTCATTGACTGATAGTTAATTAAAAAGCAAATTCAAATTTTGTCTTCAATATTGTGTTACAGTGATTTAAACAACATGCACAATGTAGTTCTTTCAAACTAAATAAAACCCCAAATATGCACTCTGCCTAGGGGCACCTGGGTGGCTCAGTAGGTAAGCTTCCGACTTAGGATCAGGTCATGATCTCACAGTCCATGAGTTCGAGCCCCACATTGGCTTGCTGCTGTCAGCCTGTAAGCGCAGAGCCTGCTTCAGATCCTCGACCCTCCTTTCTCTGCCCCTCCCCTACCTGCGCTGTCCCCCCAAATAAATAAATATTTAAAATATGTGTTTATATATAACAATATGCAAGTGTTCATATGACAGCTTAGCAAAATGCTAGGGAATCTTTTCTTTTTTTTCAATATGGACACCATTGTCATCCCAAATGTATAGGTGGGACAATTGAGTCTTGGCAAGTTTAAGTAAACTTACCTAGTGTCTTTCAGAAGTTGAGAAGCTCCGCTAAGAGAGGAGTGAAAAAATGTCTGATTCCCAAGCCTGCATTCAAAGGAGGTTGTGGGTTCTATGTCTACAGAAAATGGAGAAGCTTAGAAATGGCAGTTTTCTGTTGCCCGGGGTCAGAATACTGTGTCATCCCAGATGACTCACACAGTGGTCTGCTTCAGAAATCAGGATACCAAAGTTTAATGACAAAAGATTAAAAACAAAGGTCACCAACACTGGTAAGAACCACAAGGCTCTAATTTTGATAACTTAACTAGGCCCAGTGTAATAAAAATACACCCCCCCCCCAAAAAAAAAAAAAAGAATACAATGTAAGTCATTCCTCTTTTCCCTTATTCAGAAATTCAAGGAAGGGAAAGAGAGAAAACAAGGTTTTCTCCTTTGGTCTCCGTAAGTTTTATTAAGAATGAGAGAGATGTAAACAGAGCTCTGCATTTTATTGGTAATTGAGAGCTCATTTACCCTCTCACATTGCAAAGAAATTTATCAAAAGTGGCCCCTGTGACCTACAGCTTATCCCTTTCATGTCATTGAGTTCTATGGTCATCCGCAGCCTCAAGTAAAAGGACCTTGAGAATTGTAATAACAAGTCACTCGGCTTTATGGAAAACGTGCCTCTGACTGTTCAGTTATGAAAGAGCATAATTTGGGTGTTTTGTGTTATGTCCTTGGTGGTTTCTCCCTGTTCCTGTCCTGCCCTACCCGACAGTGCTGAGCGCGGTTAATTAGCCATGTAAATGAGCGCTGTAAGGAAACCGCTGTCCCCAAAATGTGCACACATAATCATGCTCAACAATTCCTATCAAAACCCCATCAGAAAGCAAGTCATTTGTCACCTGACCTTTCATTAATTAATTGAAAGCGCCACATGGGGGAGGAGGGAAGTACAAGCAAAGGATTATATCACAGCAGACACTTAACAAAAGAACTAGCAGATTCCTACAAAGCCTTTGTAGGAAAATTTGGGACGAAACTTCAGGTGTTAGGGGAACAGCACTGGACAGGGATGTAAAAACTGGGGCTGTATGTAGACGGATCTCACTCTAGCTGCCGAAGCTGAGTGAACTTGTGCAAGGTGCTTCCTCCATCTGGAACTCGGTGGCCTTCTCAGTGGACCAAGACCTGCGAATTCCACAAAGAATTCCAGCACAGATATTCCATGTTTCCCCCACCAGCCCATGGTGAGGAAAGGGATCTTGATTTTTCCTAAATAACCAATTTTGTTTAAAAGAGGATTTACCAAGGGTGCCTGGGTGGCTCATTTGGTTAAGCGTCTGCTTCGGCTCAGGTCATGATCTCACGATTTGTGAGTTCGAGCCCTGCGTCAGGCTCTGGGCTGACAGCTCAGAGCCTGGAGCCTGCTTCAGATTCTGTGTCTCCCTCTCTCTCTGCCCCTCCCCCACTCACACAATGTCTCTCTCTGGCTTTCAAAAATGAATAAATGTTAAAAAAATTTTTTTAAAAAGGATTCACCAATGACAAAACCCTAAACACAAGATAACTGACTTTTCACAAATTTGTGTCCTAAAGAATATATTCCAAAAGGAATGAATTACAGTAGATTAATATTTGTATTTTTTTAACGTTTATTTATTATTGAGAGACACAAAGAGACAGAGCAAAGCTGGGGGTGGGGCAGAGAGAGGGAGACACAGGAACAGAAGCAGGCTCCAGGCTCTGAGCTGTCACCACAGAGCCTGACGTGGGGGTCGAACTCACAAACCGAGATCATGACCTGAGCCGAAGTCAGATGCTTAACTGACTGAGCCACCCAGGCACACCATAGATTAATATTTGTAAAGTCATTGCTTCACCTGTCAGTTTAGAAACAAAATATCAGTCAGGAAGGCTATTGCTGTTTCAGAAATAGGTGTATGGCACATTGAATGTGGATCACAGGAAGCATGATGGATTTCAGTTTGGTTGGTTTGGTTTTCTCCCAGCTCCTTGCAATATTGCTTTTCCTCACCTCTGAGCCTCTAATCATGCTGTTCTTTCTGTCCCAGAACATCCCCTCTCAATGGTATTTCTTCCAGGATCTTTCCTCGACCCTCAGGATTGGGTCGTGTGCCCTCTTGCAAGCTCCTGAAAATTGTGTTTACCACTGTCTTTGTCTACATGGCTCAGAATTGTGTGGCCCTCCTAGGACACTGTCAGGGTAGTTTCTGTACTATTATACCCCCAACACCCAACCTCCTAGCATACACAACAGGAGGTAACATAAATCTCTTAGAATCTCATATACTCTCATTCTATTGTCAAGCAAGACGATTTTCCATTTATCAAGCCCTTTATTTAAATTACCCCACAGAATCAATGTGATTGGTGAACACTTAGAAATATGAGATATTCCATGATAATCAGGAAATTGGTTTTTTTCCCACCATGTAAAAAAATATATTGAACGTTCCCTTTTACTGTCTCTTCTACAATTGCTTATGATACAAAATGATTCAGAGATCTATTTCAAATTTTTAAAAAAATGTTCCTACAAAGAAAAAGATCATGCTACTAAATGTTAACATTTTTTAAATGTCTATAAAACAAAACGTTTTTTCCTTTCTCACTGTCATACGCAACCTCCTCTATCCAGAACCGATGAGCGGCACATCAAGACAGCTGTCATGACCGTCGAAGGTTAAGCTGATAATTGCAAAGTATTCTTTTTCTATAGGAACCCAGGCTTCTGAGCAGCACAAACAGAAAGTGCAATGCCGTGTCATTAGGCGTGGTCACATTTCCGTCTCTATCTGGGTTCACTGCACCTGCTGATCTCAGCACCCCATTTAGCCTTTGCTTTACTCTGGCTGAAGAATTTTCCATCCTCCATTAGGAACCAAAGCAGCGCAAACCCCTGCCACCTTCACCACTTGGGAACCCCCTCTTAGTCCCTGTGCCTGTCTGGTAGACAAAAGGTTTGTGAGTTATGAGATAGGGTTTTTAACACTTAGTCACAGAGATAATGATCATAAGTTCATTTTCTTTCTCCAGGTATGTTTTTACTTTTTTACTATTTCTTTGAAATAAGTACTTACTGTTCACATGGAACTCTTTTGGTTACTTCAGATTATTATTTTTAAGATTTTGGAGGGGTGGAAACGGTGACTGGTGGTCACTGATGGTTACTATTGTTTTCTATAACAGTAGAAAAGCCAAGACAAGAGAATAATGTATGCTTAATTTACGGGATTTGTGGCATGGCCATCCTCATTGCGAGCCATCAAAACTGAGTTGTTTGGCCAAATGGGATTCATCCCAGCCCCATACACTCCTCTCCACTCTTCACTTTACCTGGAATGTTCCCCTCCCCATCCGCACTCACCCCAAACCTTGCCCCTTATCCACTTTCTCCAAATCCTCCCTGCCCTAAGGCCAAGGTAAGTTTGTTTCTCCCTTCCTGGAGCCTTTCAGCTAGGCAGAATTTATTCTTCCTCTGAAGTCCTAGAACTTTATCTGTTCTTCTGTTGGCTCACTTCTTTATACACTCAATAGATTTTTACAGAAGGCCTATTGAGCCAGACAATTCTCACCACCTGCTCTGCAGTTCTATGTAGACATGTTTTCATCTGCTTTACTGGAGAGAAAGTTCTCAGGGGCAAGTTTCCTGTCTGATTTAGTTTTGTATCCCAGAAACATTTTTGGTGTCGACACTGTTCACTGCCTACCCAGCATCAGTTTCTTCCTTTTCCTTTGTTCCAACAGAAATTCAACGTTGGTTAGGTGTCCCCCTCGCCCGTACAGATCTCAAAGAGTGCTTCATATTGTTGCACGTTCGCTTCCTTCCCCCCACACCCTTTCACCTTCCTTCCCCTTCCCCTACCCTCTTTTTCCTTCCTTCTTCCCTCCCCACTCTCCTTCCTCTTTCATTTCTTTCTTCCTTCAGGTTAGTCAACACTTAACTGGGCTAGATATTCCCTGGTTGCTGTGGATAAAAAAAGGAATCTGGAGAAATGGCCTTACTCTTGGTAGATCTTTGGTTGAATTTTTTTTTAATTTTTTTAATGTTTATTTATTTTTGAGAGAGAGAGAGAAACAGAGTGTGAATGGGGGAGGGGCAGAGAGAGAGAGGGAGACACAGAATCTGAAGCAGGCTCTAGGCTCTAAATTGTCAGCATAGAACCTGATGCAGGGTTTGAACCCATGAACCACAAGATCATGACCTGAGCCAAAGTCAGAAGCTTAACCAACTGAGCCACCCAGGTGCCCTGGTTGAAATTTTCAGTGACTCCTCCAAGGTCTCAAAATCTAACTGGGCTCAACTTCCTCATAAGAAAGCCAAAGGTTTGAGGTGAAACAATGTCCAAGTGCAGAAAGCAAGTGGCTGAGAGGAGCTAAAAGCCAGGTACATTTGTGGGTGCACATGTTCATAAACATGTATATATGTGTATATATTTTAAAACGTTAAACTCCAAACTCTGAAAACCAAACATAGATGAACATTTCAAGAGCAGTTTCTGCCCTCAAAGATCCCACAGGCTAGTGTGGGAATGCAAACTTGTCCTTAATTACAAAACCCTTTGGCGTGTGTAGACCCAGGCACAGGAGGGAGGGAACCCCTGACTTGGTGGACAAGGGAGAGGACTCTGGAACAGCTTCCCAGAACGAGTCACTCTGGAGGTGAGTCCCGAAGGGTGAGTTAGTCCGACAAATAGGGGAAAAGGGAATATTCCAGGCAAGGGGTCTAGGGTCCTATGGCACCTCCGGGAACCCCCGGGTGTAGCTGGGGAAGGGGGCTGCTTGGTGTCCAGCCATGCTGGAGAGAGCCAGAAGGGGAGTGTCCAGAAAAAGCGCTCTGGTCGCACAGGGCCTTTCGTATCAGACTAAGTAGTTGTTACTTTATCCTACAGATGATAAAAGGTCTTAATGGATTTTCAGTAGGGGATAATTATATTTTCATTTTAGAAGGACCACTCTGATACCAGTTGGAAGCATTGCCTGAAGGGCACAGCCCAGCGACAGTGAGATTTCTTATAAAGTGTCCTTTTGTTTTGAAAGTTCAGGCAAGACATAGCGGAGGCAGTGGAATATACAAAAGGGAACCGGTTTGTGAGTTAAGAGATAGGGTTTTTAACACTTAGTCACATAAATAAGGATCATAAGTTCATATTTTACCTATCAGGTATGCTTTTATTTTTTTACTATTTCTTTGAAACAAATATTTACGGTTCACATGAGCGTGCATTAAGTGATTATCTGGAGTGAAAAGAAAAACTATGAAAATCCTAGAAAGCAGCTACATATAAAAGGTTGTATTACAATATTAATATTCAATACACAGTACAGCTTTTCAAGGAGAGGGTAAGCATAAAATAAGTGTGTTGACAATTATTCAATACCAAGGGTTCATCTTAGAACTTGCGGTCAATTTAACTTCTGGTTAAGTATCTATTAGTCACATGGCCTTGACTGAAAACATTCACACTGAGTGAGCTTTATGTGATAATGTCCTGAATCCGCAACACTGCAGGCTATTTATAATGGCTAACTTGAAGAGCTTCCCATGCTGGTGGAGTAGTGGGGTTGCCATCCTAATTAATTCCAGATGAAGAGAAGGAAGAAGAGGAAATGGAATTCATATTTTTGCAGAAGGAGGAGAAAGAGTGATTTTTTTTTAATCATCAGATATGTAAACACCAGGCAAACATCATTTGCTGGCTTACCTCTGTAGGTTCCGGAAGTCCTGGACAGTGTTTACTAACTCTAACAATCTTGGACATTAGGTTTGACCAAACAGAAAGACAAGAAGTCATCATATCTTTCACATCCAAAACCAAAAAACAGACAGATAGCAGGGAATTCATGGTATGAAACATTCCTTGCGCAAACAGATGCAAATCTGAATTGCAGCAGCGTTCGTAGTGGTAAAAAGCTGGGGTCCAAGCTGGGATGGATGGTCCAAGGGTGGATAAACATTGTTGTATACCCATACAATGAAATATCATTCTCCAGGTAAACAGAAATGAACTGGAGGCTTGTGTATCATGAGAGACAGAACATACCAACAGACAATGGCCAAACCACCTGTAAAAATAGAACTCTGACCGGCAACCCAGAGAACCAACCCAACAGCCCAGGATGCCAGCCTGTGTTAAGTCAGACTTGCAGGAAGCCCGACTGCTATCATTAGCAACAAACCAGAAGGCTGCACAATAATTTCTATAATGATCACTCCATGATGACCAGGATTTCATTACTAATTTCCCTAATTTTTGTCCCGCTTCCAACTTAGGACCAACCAGAAATAGGCAAATAGACACCCCTAAACAATCACAGAGGATGCCCCACCTGTATTCAGCCCACCTACAGTTTCCCCACTCCAGCAGGCTCAAACTGGGGCATACCCAAAGTCTTCTCTCTTTTCCACCATAAAGATGCAATATTTTACTTAACACAAATACAATCTCTGAAGCAAAGCTAGCCAAGTGCCAAGTTTTGATGAAGCTGGATTGTGAGCTGATGGCTTACATTTATCTCCATACCTTTCTATGCGCTTAAATCTTTAATGATATCAAAAAGAAATTGTAATGATAACTCTTCCAGTTATGCA
Organism: Felis catus; assembly: GCF_018350175.1. NCBI lineage: Eukaryota > Metazoa > Chordata > Mammalia > Carnivora > Felidae > Felis > Felis catus. The sequence continues at coordinate 22,520,574 of NC_058374.1, read as the reverse complement.
GTGAAAATATTTCTCATGCAGGAACTGATGCTTCTACCTGCCACAAACATATCCTCAGTTAATATTGGCAGTTGGTGACCTTTTAAAGACAGAAAGCAAGTATTTTCTGTATTCAACTTCCCTTCCATTCTACAAGTATGGTGGGATATTTCCAGTTGTTCCTTTTTTTTTCTTGTCTTTACTTCCTTTTAGTGAATGCATGAGTAGGGATGCACATGGGCTTTCATATGACTTCCTGTAACCTCATCGCTCTGTTCCACCACCATATATGCCCCTTATGCATCTCATTTCTTTCTTAAAAATGACAGATTGCCTTTCCCAAATGTAAGAACAGTATGTTCATCAGAGAAATTCTGGAAAATACGGGATATTATATAAAGGAAAAACAAAGTACCCATTGTCATTCCCTTCAGTATACATACTAATAATTCCAATATATTTTTATAGTAGTTTTATTTATGCATCTTAAAATACTAACAGGTCTTTAGAGTTTATGAATATTAATATTTTATTGAGCTATCAGCCCGAGGTAAGATCTATAGCCAAATATGCCCCTTATGGTGCATGTAATTGTCACCTGGAAAAAGAGCCTGACATAAGAGACTATTATGAATAAACATATGAAATAAATATGTGAATAAAACAATAATGAGCTAAGCATAGGAAGAGCATCATCTAAATCTTCATAGGTGAAAGTTTTAAATATATATTTATTTATAAATTTATTTATAATTTATTTTATTTACAAATTTATAATTTATTTTATTTATAAATTTATAATTTATTTTATTTATAAATTTATAATTTATTTTATTTATAAATTTATAAATATTTATATGTGTATGTAGATGTCTACATACACATATAAATATATACATACACATATAAATATGAACTTTCCTCCAAGTTCATATCTTTAGCATTGACCAAATTCCTTAAAGAATCAAGTTATGAACCACGCTACAGAAAAACATCTGGAGAATCAGACTTATCCTCAAGCTTGCCATCAGGGACTGCTATATCAAGGAGAAATGATTTGGATTCAGGCTCCAAAGGAAACTAGATTATCATCCTCAGTGGTCTCTCTTAAGAATCTGGGCACTGATCCAATGTAATTCCTCTACTTAATATTTGATTCTTTTCCGAACATGACCTGCCCTACGATTTCAAAAGAAATCATTAGAGATCTTTACCTGACTCAGTCAAAGTCATTTTGATTCAATGTTACTTTTATAACATTATCTGATATGTCTGAGGGATAATTATGTTTTATAGTTATAGAAGTTAGCAGGGCTACAACATAAAATGGTTTAAATTAAGAATGTATAAAATACAGACAGAAGCCACTGACCAGTGGGGAAAAGTCTGTGATGGAAATGTCTTGCATCAATTACATCAGTTACATCAAAGGAAGAAAATGCAGATGTATCCCATTTTCATGCAACACTCATAGACAGTTAATTTAATCACACTGAAGCTCTGTATGATATGAAATACTAGCATGACCTAAAATGTTAAGTCCATCAAAAACTAAGTTTAAAATCTTGAATTAACTCAAGCACTTTGTCCACTTAGTCAAAGTGATACTTAACGTTGGTCATTTGTTTTATAGGGAATGTTGGTCAACGCTCACATGCTACAACACGTGTGGTTCAGGGGATGAGTAAAGATGAGGTTTAGGTGCCTATCAACATCCACCAATGGCACTGTCATCCTTACAGTTTCGCAGACAACAACAAAATAAGCCCTCTCACTCCCCCTGGGCTCTGTTTTTCTAACTCCCCGTCTCCCATTCTGTCACTCCACCCATAAATCTATGAATCCATCAGCAGTGCTCACTGAGTCCATCTCCTTAATGTGGACCATTAAGTCCAGAATCTCCGCATCATCCTACCTTCACATTCACTGCCTCTTCCTTAGCCTTTACTCAGTTCCTCCTCGTCTGTGAGCTAATCAATTGAAACAGCTTCTAACCCGCTCATGACCCGCAGGTCTTCCCCATTCACACCTCACCCTGCCCCCAGGGTTGAATTTTTACAAAAATTCATCTTCTTAAAAATGCCTGTTGACTCCGTGTTGCGACTTGGCAAGATATATAAGATCATCATCCTACGGCAATCTATCTTTTCAGCTTTATGCTCGGCAAGAAGCCCACCCTTTCCACTTGTGGGGTGTAGGCGAGAGCAGGAATGGGGGCCCATATACCATATGCATGAAGATTAAAACTTATAAATCAAGTTTATGAACTGTTAAATATGCCCAAGGCTTCCATCCTAACAAATATAACTTCTTAAAGGACTTGGATACCAGGGGTGAATTTAGAATGCTTGAGGCCCTCACATGAAAAAGAGTCTGGCATGGAAAAGAGCAGCACAGGAAGACTCTGGGCCCCCAGGCTGTATCCCCTTACCCCATGTCCCTTTGCTTCCACTCCAGGGTTCCCCCCATGAAGAAACTTGTGGGCAGGCTATGGACACCCCTGGCTGGTGTCAGAACTCAACCACACACCCTTGAATACAGCCACCTAGATCTAGAAATGCTTACATTTACCATGCATTCTCACCCTCAGGAGAATTGCCAGTGGAGATCAGCACAGACCGTCAAAGCGAGCTTGGGGGCCATCCGAGCAGGACATTCTGGGGTACCTAGTACCTGGAGTATAGAGGGCACGGGCTCCAGGGTGGCCTGACCAGGTTTCCCCGGCCCCGCAAACCTCTTGCCAAAGTGACACCTTCTAAAGTACAAGAACCCAAATCAAGGAAGAGTGCCTGTCACCTAATTCTAAGGGCACTGCCGTTCTCCAGCACACATGGAATGCCTCTCGGTTTCTGGAACGTGTCATGGCCTTCCACCTCTTCCTGTCTGGACAAGCTGTACATAAAGTCTTTTCCCAAGGAAGTTAGAAACATTTTGTAGTTCTGGTTTTTTGTTTTGTTTCATTTTGCTTGTTTTTTGTTTGTTTGTTTTATGTTTTAGCACTCCTCTTTCCTACTAGACTCCAAGACCTTGACTGTTCCCTCCTCTTTGAATCTCCCAAGTCTACAGCAATGCCTGGTACATAGCACCCTTGGTAACAGTTTAATGAATGCATGAGGAAATTAATGAATGGATCAATCAATTATGTCCCTATCTCAGCCCATCCCTGTTGTTCTCCTCCTTAACTTCCATTCTCTAATTTGGATTTCTCAATCCATCTAGGGTTCCAGGAAGAAAAAATAAAACCGCACTCCATTGATGGGAGCAAAGCAGGCTGTTTACATGAGGACACAGAAGGAAGGGAAACCAGAAATAGTAAATTAGGGCTCTAGATCCAAAAGTATGGGGAACTCACAAGGGTGTATCTTCTTGGTTGTACGTAAAGTTAGAGGGTAGTTGCTTGTATACCAAGGATGAGCTCCTGAAGAATTAGATTGTCACAACAAATAATTATCCTAAAGGATGAATTCTAGAATGGGGCAGGGTGAAAAGATTGCTTTCCTTCTTTTCATTTTTTTCTGCGATATCCCTAATAGCTCATAGAATGTTCATTCTAAATTTAATTAGCAACATGGCATGGCACAATAGGTACTGTGTGACCTTCTACCCAGAGTATTATGTTTCTGCACTTACAAAGCAAGAGTAATCATGGTACCTTCCTACTTCCCTCAGAGAGTTAGTGTGAGAATTGAAAGAATCGACCTAACGCAAGTGCTTAGAACAATGCCCAGGGCTCACAAACATTAGCTAATATTTTCCTGCTGTTGTTCCTTTGTTTCTTATCCTCTTCCACCTCCCGATTATGATTACTCACCTTCCATTTCAATGGTTTTGACTCTTAAGCACATTTCAAACATTGTGACTAATACCACCACTTGATGAGTATTTAACATTGTTTTAGAATATACAGAATATAAAAAAGATTTTATATTAGAAAACCATGGACATTAAAATGAAAGCCGGTCAGTCATTAAAACCACCATCAGAGATTCTAATGCACGCAAAGAAATGTATGATTGGCGTTATACCTACCAAGGATAGTAGATATTTCTGTTATCACATAAGGTAGAGAGCATCAACTGTGTCAACGGCATAAATACTTTGCTATTCACTTTGCCAGCTAACTTTGAAATTATACAATTTAGATTATTTTTAAATTTGGTATACTTCGGGGTTTTTTTTTTTCAAATTTTACACATAAAATGAGATTCTGCTAATATTTACTAACATTTAAATCACACTTTTTAAATTCACATAGTTTAAAATTCATAAAATTTGACAGATTGTATATATTTTTAAAAGCTTTCTTAAAGTTTCAACACTTGGGCTACACTGCCAAGTCCTACATTGTAGAAGTAAAAAAGACAAATTGCAAAGGAAGGGAGAAGGTATAAAGGAAAAGAGCAAACATCCTGTGACAGAGACAGGATGGTCATGAGCTACAGCTGTGTCTTCTACAGCTGGACTTCAGTGTCACTTTCCTTGCATGTGACTGAATTCTGGCCAAGAAAATGTGAGTCAGAAATCATGTGTGCTGCTCACAAGCCTGGTCCCTGAACACATGCAATCCTTCGTGCCCTTTCCTCTTTCATGGTAACACGGAAGCCTTGTATAAAAAAATGGCAAAGCCACAAAAGAGAAAAAACAGAGCCTCCCAATCATAACTTAGAAGGGTACTATCCACTAATCAGGAACACATGCTATGTGACTGAAAAATACCCTTTATTCTGTTCATCCCTTAAGATTTGCAATTTTATCTTTCATACAGTGGCCAGGGTCGCTATATATATATATAATATAAACATTACAAAGTATCATCAAGAAGCATCATTACCCTTGATGCACAAATTAATGGCCTGAATTAGAGTAATACGATATGGGGGATTTGGTAGTAAAACATATATTTTTCCAATTCTATCTTACTCATGCTAATATTAACAATTTGCCTGCATTTCCTAAATCAAAACCTCTAGGCACAAGGAAGTGGTTCAAAAGCACACTGTATGAAGAGAAGGAAAACTAAGTTCTAATATTCACTGCAGAAACTCTACAAATTGGGTAATTTGAACTAGGAGAGAGCTTTATTCAACCTGAATTACTTGGAGGCAAAGCTACGTCTTTGGAAACCATCCCTTGGAGTAGATCTAACAGTGGCATAAAAAATAACCAGTTACATGCCCAGAGGCATCATTACTTACAACAATACTTCAGCTCTTAATGGGTGGCTCAGTTGGTTAGGAGTCTGACTTTGGCTCGGGTCATGATCTCGCGGTTTGTGGGTTCGAGCCCCACATTGGGCTCTGTGCTGATGGCCTGGAGCCTGCTTTGGATTTTGCCTCTCCCTCTCTCTCTGCCCCTCCCCTGCTTGCTCTCACTCTCTCTCTCAAAAATAAATAAACATTAAACATTTTAAAAAATATTTTACAGAGTACACTTCCTTAGAACACTGAAAAACTTGAGGACTTCTATCAAAGGTTCATCACCAAAAGAATGCTGGGTTGATAATATGCTAATTTATGTTGTCATATCAAGGAAGTGCCTCAAACTTAAGTAGAAGTTAAGTTAACCTAACTAGAAGCTGCACCTTGAATGTGCAGCACTAATATTGCCAGTCATAAAAAGGTGACGTATATTCTATAACCAATATGTTCCTTATTCCCATCAGGCTTCCTGCTCTGCTGAGTTCCATGGCATTGGAAAAACAGATGGGCTCTTGGGAGACTCCAGAGATACACAACGGACAATCTGTGCACAGAACTAATCCTGTCTTTCCATTTAATTTGGGAAATTGGGAGAACTTATGCGTCATGGAGATTCTAGAGGATCTAGATTCACTCAATGGTGAATAAGAGGAAAACTACTATATCACCTTCTCAAAAAGATAACTGAAAACTGACTTTTTTAAACATAGTTACGATTTTTTTCTTGAAATGAAAACTTTTAAGATCTCTCCTCTTAGAAACTTTTCAGACTGGTGCTACAATATAATGACTTTCTTTTAGAAATGACTTTTTAGATTGATGCTAAAACATAACAACTTTCTTCGAAGAGTCTTCTCCATCTTTGGGGGCTAATGTAGCAATGTTTTACTATTGTTATTGAAGTGGCATGTCACCAATTCCTGTCTTTTCCCCTTCTATCACCACATCTGAACTCGCTGGATTTTACCCACCAGTGCATAGTTGGTGAAAATTAAGCTTAGGTGGAAAGGATCTTTAAAACAATCATAAATAATGTGTACCTCAATTCAACTCAATTCAACTCAACTGAAGCCTAAACAAGGGAGATAGCAAGTATCAAGACTCTTCCAGCATGTAACCACTGGAGAAATGAGATTTGCAAATGTTAGTACAGCCTCTAGCACAGAAGACATGAAAACCACCAAGCAAAAGTGGTTTGGGGGCATAATGAGAAAGATGGCTATGTATCTACCATATGTCATTAACAATAGTGGAAACCACACATCAGATTCCCCATGCATGATGCTAGAATGGTTCTCCCCACCCTCTAAAGGGTTTTTAATCTTCTCAGAATCAAAACTATCTTCACTTACTTGCCATTGTAAATGGAGAGGAAGAGAAGCATTGATTGATTACCAGTTAATTAAGTCTGATTACCCATTTTGGTTTCTGAAAATATAAATGCCTATAATTAATTTTGAGTTTAAAGGGAGCCAAGTTCCCATGGCATGCGCTGATTGCATATGTCAGAGCCAAATGTGCTCTGGTGTTCTGAATAGAGCTTCTTAGACTCCAAAGTCATTAAAACAAAACCTGAGAGAGAGCTGGGATGAAAGAATGATATAGTAGCAATCAGTCCCACTCCTTTGATAAAACACATTTGCTGGCTCACCTCCTTCTCCATTACCCGAAGTCCTCACCAGACTTGAAATGCTGTGGGAATGTGGGGTTACCCATTGTTCAGCTGAGGACACTCAGCCCCTAGCAGTGGGAAGAGCACAGTGGAGGGATCAATGCTCATTGACCTGTCTGGGCTGGTTCTGGAAGATTGTAACATTGTTTGCTCTAGTTCTGTGTGGCTCCGAAATTTCAAGCAGACCTGCATCCCCTTCAGTCCAGACAACCCTCCCAAGGCAAGTTCAGTCCAGGACTGCCCATGGGCAAGTCAATGATCCATGAATTAACCCATTTCTGGGCTGCAGTAATTGGTAAAGAGACACATCCAGGCATTTTTTTCAACCTCTCATGTCTTGTGATACTGATGACAGTGAAGTTCAACTGTTGTGTTAAAAAATAAGGACTAGAAGAATTCTATCTTGAGGGGAAGATGGCGGCATAGGAGGGTGCTGGGCTCACCTCATCTTGCTAATCACTTAGATTCCACCCACATATGCCTAAATAACCCAGAAAACCGCCAGAAGACTAGCACAACGGACTCTCCAGAGCCAAGCGTAGACGAGAGGCCCATGGAAGAGGGTAGGAAGGGCAGAGAGGCCATGCACGCTGATGGGAGGGAGCCAGGGTGGTGGAGAGGCAGCCCGCCCTGCAAGGCACAGCCCCCAAGTCTGGCTTGCAAAAGCAGAGGGGCAGGACTGCGTGAGTTCTGACAGCCAGCGGGACTTAACTTCTGAATGTTATAAGTCAATAGCTCTGCTCGGAGAGCGGGAGGGTGAGAGGACACCAGGAGGGAGAGTTGTTGAGCCCCGGAAGACAGAGCTCAGCTTGGAGGGGAACAAAGCCGCTGGCCAGCGCCATTTCCCTCTCTCATCCCCCAGCCGAAATCCCAAAGGGAACCAGTTCCCGTCACCAATCTTGCTTGCACCATGCAAGCACCCAACGCTGTGCTTCTGTGGATCCATCCCTCTGATGGGTTTGCCTCCCTCCTGGAGCTGCAGGGCTCCTCCCGCAGGGGACCACCAAGGGCAAAGCCAGCTGAGCCTGCCCTTCTGCCCCCGTGCACCTTGCCAATCCACCCCGGCTAATACACCAGATCCCATCAAAGCAGCACCACAAGCCTGGCAGTGTGCAAGTAGCCCAGACAGAGGCCACACCACTCCACAGTGAGTCCTGCCCCTGAGAGAGGGGAAGATAAGGTACACACCAGTCTGACTGTAGCCCCAGCGGTGGGCTGGGGGCAGACATCAGGTCTGACTGCGGCCCGCCCACCAACGCAAGTTACTCCAGACAGCACAGTGGAAGAGCCCTGCAGTTCCGCGCCACTCCAGGGACTATCCAAAATGACAAAATGGAAGAATTCTCCTCAAAAGAAACTCCAGGAAGTAGCAACAACTAATGAACTGATCAAAAATGATTTAAGCGGGGCGCCTGGGTGGCTCAGTTGGTTGAGCGGCCGACTTCGGCTCAGGTCATGATCTCACAGTCCGTGAGTTCGAGCCCCGCGTCGGGCTCTGTGCTGACAGCTCAGAGCCTGGAGCCTGCTTCAGATTCTGTGTCTCCCTCTCGCTGACCCTCCCTCATTCATGCTCTGTCTCTCTCTGTCTCAAAAAATAAATAAACATTAAAAAAAATTTTAAAAAAATGATTTAAGCAATGTAACAGAAAATGAATTTAAAATAATAGTTATAAAATTAACCGCTGGGCTTGAAAAAAGTATAGAGGACAGCAGAGAATCTATTACTACAGAGATCAAGGGACTAAGAAACAGTCAGGAGGAGCTAAAAATGCTATAAATGAGCTGCAAAATAAAATGGAGGCGACCACAGCTCAGATTGAAGAGGCAGAGGAGAGAATAGGTGAATTAGAAGATAAAATTATGGAAAAAGAGGAAGCTGAGAAGAAGAGAGATAAAAAAATCCAGGAGTATGAGGGGAGAATTAGAGAACTAAGTGATGCAATGAAACAGAACAATATCTGTATAATAGGAATTCCAGAAGAGGAAGAGAGAGAGAAAGGGGCTGAAGGTGTACTTGAACAAATCCTAGTTGAGAACTTCCCTGATCTGGGGAAGGAAAAAGGCATTGAAATCCAAGAGGCACAGAGAACTCCCTTCAGACGTAACTTGAATTGATCTTCTGCACGACATATCACAGTGAAACTGGCAAAATACAAGGAAAAAGAGAAAATTCTGAAAGCAGCTAAGGATAAACACACTCTAACTTATAAAGAGAGACCCATAAGACTAGTGGCAGACCTATCTACTAAAACTTGGCAGGCCAGAAAGGAATGGCAGGAAATCTCCAATGTGATGAACAGAAAAAAATATGTAGCTGAGAATCCTTTATCCAGCAAGTCTGTCATTCAGAGTAGAAGGAGAGATAAAAGTCTTCCCAAACAAACAAAAACTGAAGGAATTCATCACCACTAAACCAGCCCTGCAAGAGATTCTAAGGGGGATTCTGTGAATGAAATATTGCAAGGACCACAAAGTACCAGAGACATCACTACAAGCACGAAACCTACAGACATCACAATGACTCTAAACCCATATAATTCTATAGTAACACTGAATGTAAATGGACTAAATGCTCCAACCAAAAGACATAGGATATCAGAATGGATAAAAAAAACAAGACCCATCTATTTGCTGTCTACCAGAGACTCATTTTAGACCCGAGGACACCTTCAGATTGAAAGTGAGGGGATGGAGAACTATTTATCATGCTACTGGAAGTCAAAAGAAACCTGGAGTAGCCATACTTATATCAGACAAACTAGACTTTAAATTAAAGGCTGTAACAAAAGATGAAGAAAGGCATTATATAATAACTACGGGGTCTATCCATCAGGAAGAGCTAACAATTATAAATGTCTATGTGCCGAATACGGGACCCCCCAAATATATAAAATAATTAATCACAAACATAAGCAACCTTATTGATAAGAATGTGGTAATTGCAGGGGACTTTAATACTCCACTTACAACATTGGAAAGATAATCTAGACACAGGATCAATAAAGAAACAAGGGCCCTGAATGATACAGTGGTTCAGACGGACTTGATGGATATATTTAGAACTCTGCATCCCAAAGCAACAGAATATACTTTCTTCTCGAGTGCACATGGAACACTCTCCAAGATAGATCACATACTGGGTCACAAAACAGCCCTTCATAAGTGTACAAGAATTGAGATCATACCATGCACACTTTCAGACAACAATGCTATGAAACCTGAAATCAACCACAGGAAAAAGTCTGGAAAACCTGCAAAAGCATGGAGGTTACAGAATACCCTACTAAACAATGAATGCGTCAACCAGGCAATTAGAGAAGAAATTTAAAAATATATGGAAACAAATGAAGATGAAAATACAACAATCCAAATGCTTTGGGATGCAGTGAAGGCAGTCCTGAGAGGAAAATAAATTGCAATCCAGGCCTATCTCAAGAAACAAGAAAAATCCCAAATACAAAATCTAACAGCACACCTAAAGGAACTAGAAACAGAACAGCAAAGACACCCCAAACCCAGCAGAAGAAGAGAAATAATAAAGATCAGAGCAGAAATAAACAATATAGAATCTAAAAACACTGTAGAGAAGATCAATGAAACCAAGAGATGTTTTTTTGAAAAAATAAACAAAATTGATAAACTTCCAGCCCGGCTTCTCAAAAGAAAATGGAGATGACCCAAATAGATAAAATCATGAATGAAAATGGAATTCTTACAACTAATCCCTCAGAAATACAAGCAATTATCAGGGAATACTATGAAAAACTGTATGCCAACAAACTGGACAACATGGAAGAAATGGACAAATGCCAAAGCACCCACACACTTCCAAAACTCAAACAGGAAGAAATAGAAAACTTGAACAAACCCATAACCAGCAAAGAAATCGAATCAGTTATCAAAAATCTCCCAACAAATAAGAGTCCAGGACCAGATGGCTTCCCAGGAGAGTTCTACTAGACATTTAAAGCAGAGATAATACCTATCCTTCTCAAGCTGTTCCAAAAAATAGAAAGGGAAGGAAAACTTTCTGACTCATTCTATGAAGGCAGCATTACTTTGATTCCCAAACCAGACAGAGACTCAGCAAAAAAAGAGAACTACAGGCCAATATCCCTGATGAATATGGATGCAGAAATTCTTAACAAGACACTAGCAAATTGAATTCAACAGCATATAAAAAGAATTATTCACCATGATCAAGTGGGATTCATTCCTGGGCTCCAGGGCTGGTTCAACACTTGCAAATCAATCAATGTGATACATCACATTAATAAAAGAAAAGATAAGAACCATATGATCCTGTCAATCAATGCAGAAAAAGCATTTGACAAAATTCAGCATTCTTTCTTAATAAAAACCCTTGAGAAAGTCGGGATAGAAGGAACATACTTAAATATCATAAAGCCATTTATGAAAAGCCCACAGCTAATATCATCCTCAATGGGGAAAAACTGAGAGCTTTCTCCCTGAGATCGGGAACACGACAGGGATGTCCACTCTCACTGCTGTTGTTTAACATAGTGTTGGAAGTTCTAGCATCAGCAATCAGACAACAAAAGGAAATCAAAGGCATCAAAATTGGCAAAGATGAAGTCAAGCTTTCACTTTTTGCAGATGACATGATATTATACATGGAAAACCTGATAGACTCCACCAAAAGTCTGCTAGAACTGATACATGAATTCAGCAAAGTCGCAGGATACAAAATCAATGTACAGAAATCAGTTGCATTCTTATACACTAACAATGAAGCAACAGAAAGACAAATAAAGAAGCTGATCCCATTCACAATTGCACCAAGAATCATAAAATACCTAGGAGTAAACCTAACCAAAGATGTAAAAGATCTGTATGCTGAAAACTATAGAAAGCTTATGAAGGAAATTAAAGATACAAAGAAATGGAAAAACATTCTGTGCTCATGGGTTGGAAGAATAAATATTGTTAAAATGTCAATACTACCCAAAGCAATCTCCACATTCAATGCAATCCCAATCAAAATTGTACCAGCATTCTTCTCGAAGCTAGAACAAGCAATCCTAAAATTTGTATGGAACCACAAAAGACCCTGAATAGCCAAAGTAATTTTGAAGAAGAAGACCAAAGCAGGAGGCATCACAATCCCAGACTTTAGCCTCTACTACAAAGCTGTAATCATCAAGACAGCATGGTGTTGGCACAAAAACAGACACATAGACCAATGGAATACAATAGAAACCCCAGAATTAGACCCACAAAAGTACGGCCAACTAATCTCTGACAAAGCAGAAAAGAATATCCAATGGAAAAAAGACAGTCTCCTTAACAAATGGTGCTGGGAGAGCTGGACAGCAACATGCAGAAGAATGAAACTAGACCACTTTCTTACACCATTCACAAAAACAAACTCAAAATGGATAAAGGACCTGAATGTGAGACAGAAACCATCACAACCCTAGAGGAGAAAGCAGGAAAAGACCTCTCTGACTTCAGCTGCAGCAATTTCTTACTTGACACATCCTCAAAGACAAGGGAATTAAAAGCAAAAACGAACTATTGGGACCTCATGAAGATAAAAAGCTTCTGCACTGCAAAGGAAACAATCAACAAAACTAAAAGGCAACCAATGGAATGGGAAAAGATATTTGCAAATGACATATTGGACAAAGGGCTAGCATCCAAAATCTATAAAGAGCTCACCAAACTCCACATCCGAACAACAAATAATCCAGTGAAGAAATGGGCAGAAAACATGAATAGACACTTCTCTAAAGAAGACATCCAGATGGCAAAAAGGCACATGAAAAGATGCTCAACGTCGCTCTTCATCAGGGAAATACATATCAAAACCACACTTTGATACCAACTCACGCCAGTCAGAATGGCCAAAACGAACAAATCAGGAGACTATAGATGCTGGCGAGGATGTGGAGAAACGGGAACTTTCTTGCACTGTTGGTGGGAATGCAAACTGGTGCAGCCACTCTGGAAAACAGTGTGGAGGTTCCTCAAAAAACTAAAAATAGATCTACCCCATGGCCCAGCAATAGCACTGCTAGGAATTTACCCAAGGGATACAGGAGTGCTGATGCGTTGGGGCACTTGTACCCCAATGTTTATAGCAGCACTTTCAACAATAGCCAAATAATGGAAAGAGCCTAAATGTCCATCCACTGATGAATGGATAAAGAAATTGTGGTTTATATACACAATAGAATACTACATGGCAATGAGAAAGAATGAAATATGGCCGTTTGTAGCAACGTGGATGGAACTGGAGACTGTTATGCTAAGGGAAATAAGTCATACAGAGAAAGACAGATACCATATGTTTTCACTCTTATGTGGATCCTGAGAAACTTACCAGAAGACCATGGGGGAGGGGAAGGGAAAAAAAAAAGAAAAAGTTTAGAGAGGGAGAGAGTCAAACCATAAGAGACTCTTAAAAACTGAGAACAAACTGAGGGTTGATGGGGGGTGAGAGGGAGTGGGGGGGGGTGTGGGCATTGAGGAGGGCTCCTGTTGGGATGAGCACTGGGTGTTGTATGGAAACAAACTTGACAATAAATTTCATATTTAAAAAAATTTTTTTAAAAGATTAAAATAAATAAGTAAATAAAATAAAAATTCAGGACTACTTTTCCCCACATTCTTAAAATGCCAGCTTATACTTTCCTTATAAAGAGTTCACAAATATACCTTCGTTCCTGAACATTAAAATCAAAGTCTCTTTCAACAGATCGGAGTAGTCCAAGAAACTTTACTGATGGATTTAACAAATATTTACTGAGCATGAAATATGTGCCTGGTACCATGCTAACAGCCAAAAGCATAACCCTTAGCAAGACCAGGTCTGATCCTTGCCCACATGTGGCTTTTGGTTTAATAAGAGAAGTAAGCATTAAACAAATAAGCATGGAGAAAACTATAGAATTGCCAACAGTGGTAAGTGCTCTGAAATTCAAGAATAGATGTAGGGTTGGGGCACCTGGCTGGCTCATTCGGTTGAGTGTCCAACTTTGGCTCAGGTCATGGTCTCATGGTTTGTGAGCTCAAGCCCCACATCGGGCTCACTGCTATCAGACAGTCAGTGCAGAGCCCGCTTCAGATCCTCTGCCCCCCTCTCTGTGCCCCACCCCTGCTTGCACTCTCCCAAAAATAAATAAATATTTAAAACACAAGAATAGATGCAGGGTGTTGATGAAAGAATAAAACAGAGGTACTTCATTTAGACTGAGGTTTCTGGGGAATGTTCTTTTAGGAAGTGACATGTAAGATGAGGCAGAGTTGGCAGGTGAAGAATTGGAAGTACGAGCACAGATGTCAAGTCCCCGAGGCAGGAAGGAGGCTGGTTCATGTGAGGTTCCAGCTCCCATCCGTGTTTCCCAGCATCTAAACACTTTGCTTCTCCTTTTATCCCCACTGCCCCCTGCATTTTCAGCCTTTTCCTCTCTCCTTTCCTTCTGTGTGAACAGAATCTGTCTTCTCCCTCCAACTATCCATCAAGACTGTATCAGTGACCTGTGGCCCCTACTTGAAAACTTCATTGGGCACCTTTGATCTGTCTACAGCTCTTTGCCCTGTTGATTGCCCCTTTCTTCTTGACTTTTTGACACTTTCTCGTCTCTTGGATTCAGTGATGATGTTTTCTTCCTGTTTTTATTTACCTCTTGAGGCACCACTTCTTTGGTCTGTCCCTTAAATACTGGTTGCTCCCATGTTCCATCCTCCACACATTTCCCTTCTTATTCATGAAACATTCTTCTCCAGTGACCCCTCCCATCCCAACACTTCACCACAACCAACATTCGGATGACTTCCTAAGCAACTCTTTCTCTCCAGAGCAAAAATCCCTGCTATATTTCCCCTTGGTTGTTTCAGAACCTCTAGAGTCACTGTGTCCAGCACTGGGGAATGGCTCGGGGAAAAGGAACATGCTTTTGTCACCATCCCTATGCTCTGACCATAGAAGAGATAATGTCTCCACTGTACTATTCCCCCCCTCACTATTTCTTCCCTAATGGAAAAGTTACAAACCTTATTGGCTGGCTCTTGAAATATTAATCAGGACTCATTTTGAGAAAGTATGGGGTTACTGTTCTTTGGAGACAAAATGAGGCTTCTTTCACGTTGCTGTCACTTTCTAATTCAGAGGTAACTTCTGTCCCAAGGCTTGCTCTTCCAAGGTTACTACTCCCTGGGGGCAACCAGCCAGAGTACTTTTTCTGGTCTCCTGAATTAGATGACCCAGCTTCTGCCTTCTTGGAGAAGAAAGGAGAAAGCCCTTCTTGGAATTCCAGACTTAGGCCTCATGTCTGGGCTTACTTTGGGGTGTAAGTTGCTTACCTGATTATTAGTAAAGCAGTGATTTATGTCTCATTTGTGTATTTTCTTTATGTATACATTTCTATGTTAGGAAACTACAGAAGAGAGAAGGGCATTAAAATGCCATCCCTATGTAAATTCATCACCAGCCCTTTCCTTTCTCAGTAAAAGGCACCTTCCAAGTGCCCATTCCAAGTGGTCCTAGTGCCCTCTTTCTCCCTTCCAGTTGGTTACCTTCCTTTCCAGTTCTTTCCTAGTAGAATGTAAATATGTCCTTCTTATCTCTGTTTTCTTAGTTGGGGCTTTAGCACCAGGAATGTGCGAACCTGATAATATCACTCTTCTGCTTGGAATCCTTCTGTCTCTCCAAAGCTTTCAGAGCAAAGCCCAGCTCCTTCATGTGACATGCCTCTCCTGTCCCATCTTCTCTTACACCCAGCTAAATTATCAGGGGACCCTACACACCTGTTCATACCTATCCCCTACTGCACTCACTGCCCTCTTTGTCAACCATTTTTTTTAATGTTTATTTATTTTTGAGAGAGAGAGAGACAGTGCAAGTGGGGTGGTGGGGGTGGGGGCAGAGAGCAAAGGAGATGCAGAATCCAAAGCAGGCTCCAGGCTCTGAGCTGTCAGCACAAAGCCCAACCAGAGCCCGACATGGGCACAAACTGAAGAACCGCGAGATCATGACTTGAGCCAAAGTTAGACGCTCAACCGACTGACCCACTCAGACATCCCTGTCCACCTCTTTTTAGAAACCATTTCTGACCATCCTTTTCCACCACTTATCCTAATTATTCACTGCTTCTTTATGTTCCCCCAGCACCCTGAACATTCCTGTGTCTCCCAGCTAATTCATAAGGTCCTAAAGAGGTAGGACTCTATCTGCCTATCTCTGTATCTTTTCTATTAGCACAGGATAGGCCCTGGATGAATGTTTGCTTAAGCAATGACTGAACAGAGGTGAGAATAAGAATGGCATGTTGTTGGAGAGGCTACATGAGCACATAGCCATAACCACGACTCTGCAGTCAATGGCTTCTGTGAACCTACATATTTGTCACATGAACTTCCAGTAACATCAGGGTTGAAAACAAATTATTGTTCTTTGCTGTTAAGTGGTGCCTAGAGGAAATCAGATCATGATAAACTTGATCAAACTGTTACCTGTTTGTTTGAATGTCAAGATCACTGCCATAAATAAAAACTATTCTTTATATATTACAAAAGCAAAAACTAGTGTTTGCTGTATTCATTGTAGCACACCGCTAAGTGACAATTACAGGGCATGGAGCCACATGTGATTTAGAAGCTGGAAAAGTCTCTTGGAGAAGGACCCAGTTTTCCTTTATAATACATGATTTTCAACTTGTCATCTGACTTAAATTTCCTACTGAGTAGAATAATACTGAAATCATCGTTAACTAAAGAAATTTAACTGCTGTCTACCTTCTTATTGGCCACATTTTCTTCTGTAAGTCACCTTCAAATTTTTAAAAATATGTTTTAAATATTTTAAATATTTAAATATTTTTTTAAAAATTAAATGTAAATATTTTTTAAAAATTAAATTACCGAGTAACCCTGATAAGACATGGAGATTTGAAAGCTGCACATGTTAGGTAGCATAGCAAGTGAATGCTTTTTATTCTAATGTTTAATGCACACTTCTGGGGTTGAAAAAAGTGATTAAAAAAAAGAAGGGAAACAGTTTTCTATCCAACCGTCCTATAGTGTTTATTATAACTAACATTGAGATGCATTAATAAGGAAGTTCCAAGTACATGGCTAGCCCAATTAAATTTTGAAAAATCACATTAAAGTTTTAATGACTGTTTGGGACTAGATCAGCTTTACAAGTGGACACTTACTCAACTCCCTGAGATTTTCTTTCTTTACCAACTGGTGAACTGTCTCAGCATAAGCATATGTATGCAGACACATGGTCTTACTACTAACCTTTGACTGATTTTTTTTCATCCTTCCATGTTGCTGCCTTTTTTTTCTACTGCTATTCTTCTCTTTACTGCTGGAAAAAGGTGTAAAAAAAATCTTTGGACAACAGTGTAGACATTCAACTGTGGCCGCTAGAATTCAACCTCTGCACCACTATCCATTCCAAACCTTTTTTGATCATCAAAACATTTGATGAACCTGAACATTTCCATCTCAGGGTACACTGATGCAACCTTAGGATGTCACAAATTCCTTATTAACCTCACTTTCAGTCCCATTCAGATGGTATGGGAACACTGAAGACTAGTCTAACTCAACCAGCACTGAAGACTAGTCTAACTCAACCAGGAACTCCACCTGCCCCGTGCATGACTGTAGCCATCATCATGGCCAGTTCCCTTGTTCTTATAGCCCCTGTGCCTCGAGTGAAAGGAGGACCAATGGAGGAGCCCGTATATGGCAGAATGAACCTGCACCTCCTCACCTTCTTACTTGGATTCACGTATGTCTATTAACCTGTCTGTGCCGTCTCCTGAAATCATACATGACAGCCTGGGTAGTGAGTTAAAACTTCCCTAAGCCTGAGAAGAGAGAAAAAGCTCAGAATAAAATAAAATAGGCTAGTCCCCTAATAAGGTATATATGAGGCAATGGGAGAAGGGAGCTAAATGGGGATATACTATCAAGTCAAAGGAAATAATTTCCTCCTCCGTCTAGTCAAGGAGCACAGGAAAGAAACGCACCCTTCATACAGACATTGCAGGTGGATAGAGAAGCAACGTGGAACTTTTAAAGCATGCATACAACTTTCTGAGAGAAATTCGCAGACAGGAAACTGGTGGTTCACATTAAGCACCTCGTTTCCAATCTGATATCCAGAAAACAGAGGAGTTATGAATCAGCCCCTGGTCTGTCGGATATAATTATCCTCTCTCTACACCATTATCTAATCATTATTAGTATTACTGTTGTTTCTGTTATTGCCTTCTACTCAATAAAGATACCTCTTCTGAAATCAGGCCTTCAGATACTGTAACATTCAAAATTAAGCATTTATTTACTTCAAACATAATGAAACCCATATATGAAAAACCTACAGGAAACATCATACTATCGGTGAAAGTCAGAAAGCTTTTCTCTAGGATCAGAAACAATGCGAAGATGCCCACTGCTGGCATCTTCTACTCAACATAGTACTACTTTTGTGCTATTGAATTGTATGAGTTCTTTATATATATTGGATATTAATCCTTATCAGAAATATGATTTGCAAGTACTTTTTTCCCATTCTGTAGGTTGTGTTTTCCCTTTGCTGATGGTTTCTTTTGCTGTGCAGAAGCTTTTTAGTTTGATGTAGTCCCACTTGTTTATATTTTATTTTGTTGCTTGTGTGTTAGGAGTGATTTCTAAAAAATCATGACCAAGACCCATGTCCATGAGCTTTCTTCCTACGTTTTCTTCTAGGAGTTTCATAGTTTCAGGTCCTACATTTAAGTCTCTAATCCATTTTGAGTTTATTTTTTCTGAGTGGAAAATGAACAAAGGATCTGAATTGACATTTTTTTCCAAGCAGCTATATGAATGGCTGCAGGTATATGAAGATATGTTCAACACCACTAGTCATAGGGAAATGCAAGTTAAAACCACAATGAGCTATCACCTCCTGCCTATTAGAATGGCCATCATGAAAAAGATAAGAGATAACAAATGCTGGCCTGCATGTGGAGGAGAGGGAACCCTTGTGAACTGTTGGCAGGATTACAAATTGGTGCAGCCATTATGAAAAACATTGTGGAGGCTCCTCAAAAATTAACCTAGAATTGCCTTATGATTCAGCAGTTCCACTTCCGGGAACATATCCAAAGTATATAAAAGCACTGACTTGAAAAGATATCTGCACCTCTGTGTTTACAGCAGCATTATTCACAATAGCCAAGACATGAAAACAACTACGTGTCCATCAAAAGATGAGTGGATAAAGAAGCTGTGGTACACATGTATAAGGGACTATTGTTCAGCTACGAGAAATGAGGAAATCTTACCATTGGTGACAGCATAGATGGATTTTGAAGGCATTACGCTACATGAAATAAGTCAGACAGAGAAAGACAAATACTACATGATCTCACTTATATGTGGAATCTTTAAACACATACACACACACACCAAACTCATAGAAAAAGAGGTCAGATTTGCAGATTTGTGGTTACTAGAGGTGAAGTGTGGGAGGAGAGAGAATCGGAGGAAGGTGGTCAAAGGTACAAACTCTCTCTCAAAAAATAAATAAAAATTGAAAAATGTTTTTAAATAAAATAAAAAACAAACACTAAAAACACCATGTATTTAACTTTCAAACTCATCTTTAGCATTCCCAATATTATTTTTCAAAATATTAACCCACATCATTTACTGTTTATTTATCTACAGATTTCTACTTTTGTTCTTTTCTAAAATGTTTAATCGAAGTATAGTTGACATATAATATTATATTAATTTCAGATGTATAGCATAGTGATTCAATAATTATATATATTCAAAATGCTAACCATGGTAAGTTTAGTTATCATCGGTCACCATATAAAGTTATTAAGTATTACTGACTATATTCCCTATGTTGTAATTTTCATCCCCAAGACTTATTTATTTTATAACTGGAAGTTTGTACCTCTTTATCCCCTTTACCTGTTTCACCTATTACCCTGCCCTCTGGCAATCAGCACTTAGTTACCTGTATTTATGAGTCTGTTTTTTGGGGGTTTTTTTTGGTTGTTTGTTCATTCATTTGTTTTGATTCCACATCTAAGTGAAACCTCGGGTATTTGTCTTTCTGTCTGCCTTGTTTCACTTACCATAAAACCCTACAGGTCCATCCATGTGGTTGTGAATGGCACGATTTTATTCTTTTCTGTGGCTGAGTAATATTCCATTGTGTATATGTACCACAT
Organism: Felis catus; assembly: GCF_018350175.1. Classification (NCBI taxonomy): domain Eukaryota; kingdom Metazoa; phylum Chordata; class Mammalia; order Carnivora; family Felidae; genus Felis; species Felis catus. The sequence continues at coordinate 22,500,514 of NC_058374.1, read as the reverse complement.
CTTATTTATCCATTCATCATGCTACTATAAATAATGCTGCAATAAAACTAAAAAGTACCATACAATCTAGTAATTCCACTTCTGGGTATTTAGGCAAAGAAAATGAAAACACTAATTCAAAAGGTTTCCATTTTTTTTTTAACCTTATACTTCTTTGAAGCAGGCCTCAGACTCACATAATAACCACAGGTGATATGATACAAATACATGTGAACCAACAGAAACTAAAAGGAAATAATGCAATAATATACTGCTTCATAATTGTAAACAACAGGAAGCGTAGATGGTGACCGGAGGCAAACCGAAATCCGTTTTGTAATCATTAGTTCACAATCAGTCCATTAGGCTCTCGGTGACACACAGCACGGCCAAATTTCTGGGGTTGACTATTGACTTTTCTATTTTTTTCCTGCTGGCATTGGTACTCCCACAAAACATATTAAATCTTCTCCCTCTGGGCTTATTATTTTCTGTTTCTCCTCTCTTTTCATTCCTCATTTGTTTTTGCTTTGCATTCATGTAGTTGTAGTATCACTCCTCACTCGAGGCCACGGGGGAGAAAAGATTACCTACATTCATCTCTGCATTGCACATCCTGTACTCTCTCACCCATAGGATCACAGAGGTGTTGAACTTCAGCGCTGTTAGGGACTTTTATGGTCACGGAAGATGACAGAGATTAAGAGACTCAGGTAAAAATTATATGGCCAGTTGGGTAATAAAACTGAATTAGTCAACTGTAGTGGGACTAAATCAGGAGTCTTCATCCCCTGGAGCACGACGAAAGATCCATGGTTAGGAACTGCCATATATACTTCAAGAGATGTCTTTCTCTATCCATAGATTTGGGTTCTTAGGATTTCTTCAGGATTTTAATTTATCTTAGCCAGTTCCAAGGATCCAAGCTATTTTCTCTTCCAGACCTTTTGTTCCGTTTGCTCTGCAGCTCAGGAAAGAATGCGGGCCACAGCCCGAGGCAGCTGGAACTTCAAGAGTCTGCACGGGGGCAGTACCACTGCAGACCTCTGGATTGGAAGCATCAACCCTGCCGGCTACACAGACTGTGATTTGCCGGAGTATTTGTATAATAAGGATGAAATTCAGTTTGTATTTAATTATTGTTTTGATGATTTGGTGGTTCTAAGTCATTTGCCAATGGGGTTTTAAAATCCTTTTCCTTTGATTTGACCCTTCCTCGTAATGCAGCAGTTAAATACCACCGATTACGGCTCACAAATGGAAAAAATTAGCAATGATCATTAAAAAAAATTGTAGAAAATGGTACAATGGACCTAACAGCTCCTTCCCTCAGAGGATGCCCAGAGATTAAGGAAACATGGGAAAGCAATATGAAAGGAGCATTCAGAAGCTGAATGTCAAAATTCAAGGGCCCCAACGAGAAGGCGGAGAGAAAGTCAGAAGGGGGAGGGACGCTAGATCCTTGGGACACGTGGACACTAAGGAAGAAAGGTATAAAGAGAGGTGGGGGTGATACGGCAGCAGCAGCCTTGACTTCTGCCATCTCTAGGCTTGAACTGTGCCCCATTAAAGGCCGCCAGGATCAGAATATCCCCCAAGATTCATCATAACAAGAAAGGAGGAAGAGTGTCTGTTAGACTATCTGGAAAAATGCTGGGAAGGTCCCCGGGCAGAACATTAAAACTCTGTATTCTAGTGAAGTTTCCATCTAAAGAAAGCCCCTCGCATGGATCACATGGTGCCAGGAGCACTCTGTCGTGAGCAATCACCACATTTCCTTTAAAACAGAGATTAATCGGGGATGGGATTCTTCTGTCTTTGGAGTTCTTCTGGGAAACTAACTTCCCCTTCCCTTTCTCTCTCTTTTTTGATGTGATTATCTCCAGTATACACACACTTTGATTATCTTGTGTCACTGATTCATTTGTTCAAAAAACACTGAGTGCCTCTTATGTTCCAGGCACCGTACCATACCATGAGGATTCTGAAATGAATTCCACTCCTCCCCAGGTGCTCCCAGCTCAGCAGAGGAGACACTAGGAAGGCTGGTCATTAGATAGTGTAGGAGACATCCAGGAGAGGTAAACTCTGATAGGGGCAGGGAGGAGAGAATGGTGAGCAAGCAGTTGGGGGAGAATTCATAGATGAGGACACTTTTAAGTTGGGTCTTGCAGGTAAGTAGAAATTTGTCAGGAAGATGAGAAGGGAACAGAATAATTAAGCTCCAAAGGTAGAGTTGAAAGTGAAAGTCGGAAATTTTTATGATCTAGGATTTCCTTCATGTTCTAAAACATGATGTGGTAAAACTCATATTAGGTTGGTCTATGAAAAGATTTTTGAGATTAGTTTGGAGTTTGGACTTACGGTGTTTTCGATCCTTTAAAAAAGATTAATTTGCTTATTATAGAATAGACCACCATTCCATTCTCCAACATACTTCCAGGAACTGCAAGTGTGGATAACTCTTGTTTCAATCAATGGGATTCTTGTACTCAAATGTTTTGAGAGTCCATTACAGAGAGTTGGGTCAACTCAGTCACATACATGCTCCACAGGTACAAATTTAATTCCCAGCTTACATCTTGAATTTTCGAAAACTATTATATCTACTTCAACCAAGAAATAGGTGGATAGCTATTTGACTTTTGATTATGTTCACAAGCAAATATACAGATAAAGCAGGCACAGCAGATAAAGCATATTTCAGTCCAAAGCTCTAAAATGATTTCTACTAATTGTGAGTTTATTGGTCATGCTTCTTTGGGTACAATGATCTCCTATTCCTTGTAGGGAGGATTTTATCTTTTCTTTCTGTAAGGTTTTACATGATGATCATGGAAACTCTGATTATAACCAGTGACACTGGTCTTTAGCCAAATTTGCCTCCATTATTGTTTGACATTTACTCATTGGCACCATTGTTTATCAAATCTGGAATCTTTCTTCAACTAGGCAAAAATACTTTCTATATAACACCGGAGTTCCCGTAAAATATAAGAAACATTAAACTGGTGAATAGGCTTGCAGAGTATCTATCACTAATGTCAAAGGTCCATCCCAAGTCCATCAATATGAAAACCTAGGTTAGGTACTCAACCTCTGTGCCTCAGCTACCTTCCATGGAAAGTGGAGATGATGATAGTTTATAAGGCTCTTATATAATTGAATGCAATAACATAAGTAGCATACATAGCTTAGCACAAGTCTGACCCATTGAAGGCACTCAGCAAATACCTACTCACTTTATCTCATGACGAGTTTTTTTAAGAAGCCAAGAACCTAAAGGCACGGAATAAAATCTAATGCTTAGGAGTTAATAAAAATGTCTCTCCTTTATGCTTGCATTCATTAGTAATATGTCATAACTAATGCTTTTGATATAAGAGGAAGAAAAATCATTTCAAAATAAATGTAATCAAACATAAAACACCTCAGGGAACCAGAGAAAGTACAATATTGCATAAATAGTGGAAAATTATACCTATAACACGCTTCTTAATTCCGAGTTAATGAAAATAAAGGTGAATGTCACATGTGGTTATTTTAATTAGAACTTATATCCAGGTGGTTAAAAATAGTCAAATTTTCAGAAACAATTCTTCAGCCTTCAATTAACATTTGGATCAAAGTACAATTTTTTCCCATGCTATTCAAAGCTATAAAATAAACCTACCTTTGAAGCAAACAAATATTTTGTTCAATGATTTCCACTCTAAAAAAAATAAATAAAGGCTTGTTTAAGCCCACAGCTAAAGAGTAAATAAAATGTAAATGTCTTAAGAACCAAAAAAAAAAAAAAAAAAAAAGGCAAAGTTAATACTATTTCAATTCATTAAATCACTACTGACACATAACACAACACTTCCAACTGCTAATTAATGACATTCTGAGATTCCAGGAATTGAGGAAAATGTTCACAGTGAAATTCAATCTGTTTCTTTATGAAAACTATTTTGGGCTTAACATACACCACAGGATAACTGAACAAGGATAGCCAGCATCCAGCTGGCTCTAGCAAGAGCTCACAAATACCCACAAACTGCCTCTGTCTTCCCTCTAACCTGAGGGATGTGAAATACAGAATCGGCTGTCAAAAACAAAACACATAATAACACAGCAGACCCACTTTTTGCCTATGAAAACAATCTTCTGGAAAATTTATTTAAAAAGTAGACACAATAAAATATGTCCGCTGATGTTCCCTCATCTCAACATTTTTCAAAACCTGAACCTGAGGTTCCATTGCCCATAATTAGTCACAAATACTTTCAAGACACATAATCTGACAGGAAACCCCTGGAGACATCTCTGAATATAGTAAAGGAAGCCAGGAGGTTAAAACTTCTTCTTCACATTTTTCTTCAACCAGATTTGCTAAACCGAGGAAATTATTTGATTTGCAAGACCATTAGCCACACTGACAAATTAATTTCATCAATCACAGTAAAATGGGATGAAATTGAGTATTTTTTTCATACTGAAAGTAAATTCAAGGACACTAGGGAAGAGGTGGAAAAATAGTATCTTATTATCGAAAAGACATTTTAAGCTCCTGTAAGGACCTCATGACGCATAATATGGGGAACTGAAAGCCAGAAGACACGGTTTTCGCTTACATTTCAAAATACTTCAGCACATAGAACTCTTATTGGTTTAAATTATTAAAATCTGTGAATGAAAAAACCCTCCCAGACAACACATCCGTTCCTGGGCATAGGACACCGCACCCAGCATTGTAGAAGGCACTCTAATGGCCAGCTTGTTATGGGTAGGAAAGACAAGGTGTGTGCTTCCTGATGAAGCACTAAACTTCAAATATTTCCAAGCTAAGGGAGTACTTGAACGTATTAATGATAATATAAAACAAGACCAAGTTCATTCTCCCAGGATGCTGCTATTGGAACTCTCCTGCATTTATGCCACCATTAGTCCATCATGGCCTCTCATTCAAGCTCTTCAATTAGTCATTCATTTATTCAATAAGTATACTTTAGGTTAGATTTTGAAGGATTGTTGCAGGCTATGCCAAAAAGTTTCGAGTTTCACTAAGGGCAATGCAGAAGAAGTGAAAGGTTTTAAGCAGGAGAATGACATGATCAGATTTTTATTTTAGAAAGTTGACAGTTTGGATATTAAATGGGATGCAGTTAGGAGTAGATACCTGGAAAGCAGCTTCAGAAAGAACCAAGCTAACCCAGGCAATAAGTAATAATGACACAAAGGAGGCTGTGGGAGTGAGGTTCAAGGGAATGAAAAGGAATCAAGGCATACAAGGAAGGTTATGAAAAAGAAAATACTGGGGACAAAGCAAAGTTGGAGAGTTGGTTGGGAATGATGTGTTCCATTTATAACAGGTTGAATTTGAGGTCAATTTTAGCCCTTTATGTACAATTAGTACATAGGAGCAAGGTATCTATCTAGACCTCATAAGCTGATAGGAGATGAATCTAAATTAGGAAGACATCTCTAATGCAAATGATTATTCAGGGGGTGCCAGAGGACAGCACAGGTAGAAAATTTAGGGTTAAGAAAAAAAAGAGCAGAAGACTGAGCACTAGGGGACCTGGGTGGCTCTGTCAGTTAAGTATCCAACTCTTGAGTTCAGCTCCGGTCATGATCTCACATTTCATGGAATCGAGCCCCATGTCCAGCTCTGTGCGGACAGTGTGGAGCCTGCTTCAGATTCTCTCTCTCCCTCTCTCTCTCTACCCCTCTCCTGTTTGCATGCTCTCTCTCTCTCTCTCTCAAAATAAATAAATAATCTTAAAAAAAAAAGACTAAACACTAAGAAAGCACCAATGTTTTAGAAATGGGCACAGAGAGAAGAGAATAAAGACAGATGGAGAAGGAAAGGAAGGAAGAAACCGTAAGAGTAAGTCTAGAGAAAGCCAAGGACAAATGTTTCAAGGCAATCATGGCCAAAATTGGCAAGTGTTGCTAAGTTGTCAACTGAGCTAAAGACAGAAAAGTGCAGTGAATTTAATAAAAAGAAGAAGGACGATAGGGAGTCGGGAATCTTGGTTGTACAAATGCTCAGCTGGACTGAATTAGGATGCACTTGGAGGTGAGGAATTGGAGATAAGAGTGTAAAGAACATTTTCATGGCCTATGAATACCCACTTCTAGAAAGTTCCACCAATGAGAACAAAAATGTCAGCTGTGGCATAATTCCAAGTGGTGGCAGGGCACTGAAGTTACTCCAGACTTGGTGTAGCAGCAAGGCAGGAGCCAGAGGGCAAAGGCTTCATGACATGGGGGACAAAAGTGAGGACCACCGTTGACAGTAATTCAGGAAGAGGGACTCCTGGCTCTTTAAAAAAATTTTTTTTCAGCGTTTTTATTTTTATTTTTGGGACAGAGAGAGACAGAGCATGAACGGGGGAGGGGCAGAGAGAGAGGGAGACACAGAATCGGAAACAGGCTCCAGGCTCCGAGCCATCAGCCCAGAGCCTGACGCGGGGCTCGAACTCACAGACCACGAGATCGTGACCTGGCTGAAGTCGGACGCTTAACCGACTGCGCCACCCAGGCGCCCCAACCTGGCTCTTAGTACACACGCTGTGGCAAAAGAGCAGATTCTACATGCGTGCACTCATTCGTTCATTTTTTTTTAAATTTTTTTTTCAACGTTTATTTATTTTTGGGACAGAGAGAGACAGAGCTTGAACGGGGGAGGGGCAGAGAGAGAGGGAAACACAGAATCGGAAACAGGCTCCAGGCTCCGAGCCATCAGCCCAGAGCCTGACGCGGGGCTCGAACTCACGGACCGCGAGATCGTGACCTGGCTGAAGTCGGACGCTCAACCGACTGCGCCACCCAGGCGCCCCTCATTCGTTCATTTAAGAAGTATTTCTTGAGTAGCTGCTATTTTGGACACTGTGTTAGATGCTGGGAAGATTCTTGGTAAACACATCACATGTGCTTCCTGCTCTCAAAGAACCTACAGTAGGGAGGCTGCTGCAAATGTGGAAGCCTTGAGATGGAGGAAGATGTCCGTTAAAACTCAAAGGCAGGGGGCACCTAGAGGGCTCGGTTAGTTGAGTATCTGACTCTTGATCTTGGCTCAGGTCATGATCCCATGGTCATGTGATCAAGCTCTGTGTCAAGCTCCTCGCTGAGCATGGAGCCTACCTGAGATACTTTCTCACTCTCTCCCTCTGCCCCTCTCCCCCACTTGTGTTCTCTCTCTCTAAGAAGAAAAAAGAAAGAAAGAAAAGAAAGAAAGAAAGAAAGAAAGAAAGAAAGAAAGAAAGAAAGAAGAAAGAGAGAGAAAGAGAGAAAGAGAAAAAGAAAGAAAGAAAGAAAGAAAGAAAGAAAGAAAGAAAGAAAGAAAGAAAGAAAGAAAGAAAGAAAAGAAAGAAAGGAAAGAAGAAAGAAAGAAAGAAAGAAAGAAAGAAAGAAAGAAAGAAAGAAAGAAAGAAAGAAAAAGAAAGGAAGGAAGGAAGGAAGGAAGGAAGGAAGAAAGAAAGAAAGAAAGAAAGAAAGAAAGAAAGAAAGAAAGAAAGAAAGAAAGAAAGAAAGAAAGGGAGGGAGGGGGAGAAGGAAGGAAGGAAGGAAGGAAGGAAGGAAGGAAGGAAGGAAGGAAGGAAGGAAGGGAGAGAGAGAAAGAAAGGAAGGAAGGAAGAAAGAAAGACACTCAAAGGCAACAGCTTCCACTGAAGAAGAGGGCAAAAGAAGGGACTTTTGTTCACTAGGAAACCAGTTCTCCGTAAGGCACAGGGCATAGGTTTTGGAGGACGGCAGTGGTGGAGGCTGGGTCAGGAGGAGAAGTACACAGCAGGCCAGACTATGCAGAAGAGGTAACATACCTTCTAGGGACTTTAATTTTGAGAAGGAACTAAAAACAGCAGGGGTGTGCAATCTGGAGGAGCTATTAGCCTTGGGGTTTCCAGTGGAATTCACCCCAAATGGGGAGGTCCTGATTAGTAGGGCTTCTCAGGGAATCCAAACGTGGGACACAATAGTAGCTTCTGGGACTTGGTTCTCATTACAAAACCAGCCTAGACCTGGTTAGACTGTGGGCCCAGGGAGTGCAGGACAATGGGAGGCAGGAGGATGTATTCCCCAGTGTCAGTCACACGTACAGGAGGAAGCTGGAAGCGTCAGGAGGAAGCTGGACCTTTTGCAAAGGAGCCCGCCAGTTCTACATCACGGTTCTGAGGGAATCCACCCTGACCTTGGTATCCTTCTAACTTTTGTGTCACTTTTGGATGCTCACCTTCATCACTTCCCTCACCATCTGTGACTCCTCCTCTGGGATCTAGTTTTGATTCTTTCCTAATGAGGAATGTGCTCTCTTAATTGTCTCAACTCCCACGGTCTTGATAGTCGCCTCATCCTGACATGTTCTCCCCGGACCCAAGAGGCTGATTTGCAGTTGCGTTGGTAGTACATATTTTTTTAAATGTTTTATTCATTTTTGGGAGAGAGGGAGAGAGAATGCATGCATGAGTGGGGTAAGGGTAGAAAGAGGTGGAGACAGAAGATCCCAAGTGCGCTCTGTGCTGACAGCAGGGAGCCTGATGCGAGGCTCAAACTCATGAACTGCGAGATCATGACCTGAGCCAGAGTCATTTGCTTAACTGACTGAGCCACCCAGACGCCTATATTGTATTTTCTCAAACCCTTCCCTTCTTGTTGCCTCAAGACTGCAGTTTTTAACCCACCACACTGTTCAATTCCTCAAATCACCTCTGAGAGTCACCCCAATCACCCAGGGTCAGAAGACCAGCAAGTAAAAGATGCATCACAGTCTTCATCCAAATTCTAGAAGAAATAAAATGCCAATACTTCCTCCAACACCTTCATTCCCTTCCTTCTCTTTTATTCCTCAAGACAAAACCCTAGCTAGCCCCTCAGCCGCCCCCCCCCCCCCCCGGTTTCTTGCTAGTTTCCTCTGCAGAGACACAAAGAGGTCTTTTTTCTTGCCAAATATTTTGATCATATCACATCCCTACGGGCTGAGTGTCAGACACTATAAAGTGTTTTTCAAAAGAGATACTTTTTTTTAACATTTATTTATTTTTGAGAGACAGAGAGAGATAGAGCATGAGCATGGGAGGGGCAGAGAGGTGGGGAGACACAGAATCTGAAGCAGGCTCCAGGGTCTGAGCTGTCAGCACAGAGCTCGACGCGGGGCTCAAACCTGCAAACCATGAGACCATGACCTGAACTGAAAGTCGGACGCTTAACCGACTGAGCCACCCAGGTGCCCCCAAAAGAGATATTCTTATGGGTCAGTAAGATTCTCTGGGCCCCGTAGTCTTCGCTTCCTAAATGGCTCCTTCTGGTGGTCCTGAGGCCCTTCTGCCAGCTTTCTTGATTCCTTCTTCACCTCCTACGGTCTTTCCCTTTCCTTCACTCCAACCAAGCAAATGTTCTTTGGCACTTTGTTTAATCCTTCCAACCCCATCTCTAGACATCTTTCCCCATCGCAGCTGGCAGAGAACGATCCCCTTCGCCATCACCCCAACCGCCCTGTTTTCCCACAGAAGTTCTCACTCAAATTCTAACCCGTACAAATAATGTTGCCACACCAGGTAGAAAAGTTGAACACACACCTCTGCCTCCCAGACACCTATCTGGGATGTAGGTTAATGGAAGGCAGGGAACATGGTGCAAAAATGTCCAGCACAGTCCTTAGGATAACGTCAGTGTTTACACAGGGTGCAAACTAGGGGCGCCCGGGGGGCTCAGTCGGTTGAGTGTCCAGCTCTTGGTTTGGGCTCAGGTCATGATCTCACAGCTTTGTGGATTCGAGACCCAGAGTGGGCTCTGCGCTGGCAGTGTGGAGCCTGCTTGGGATACTCTCTCTCCCCCTCTCTCTCTACACCTCCCACCACCTGCGCTGTCTCTGTCTCTCTTAAAATAAATAAATAAGCTTTTGAAAAAAGGGTGTGCAACAACAGGAAAATCTGAACATTGCGAGCAACCTAAGCATGGATCAGTCTTCACTCGCTGTGGACAAAATCAGAAGCAGATGTTTTTCTCCATTGCCCTTCGCATTTGCACCCCCTCCCTGATGAACTTTCTCTCTTCAGCCCTCTCCCGATACAGAGATGGTATATACTATTATATATACCACATATATATATATATACGATATATATATCGTATATATATATATATACATATATATATATATATATATATATATATATATATATATATACACACAACTAAAATAACTGAGATTCCTCAGATCATTCATTGAGGGTTCTCGCTCGGCTAAGAGCCGCCCAATGGAACACGCCAAATCACAGTGCAGCGGAGGCTGCTCCCAGGGTATCCATGGTAATCAGCAACATGAAAAAGTTACAGTCAACTTCCAAAGATGCCTACGTTACGTCTGGGAAGATGCAGAGGCTCAAGCCAGACATACGGAGCAACTCTGGGCAATCATATCATGTTAGCACAAACATTCTGGCCAGGATGAAGATAACTGGAGTGCCAGGTACTGTGTTTCCAAATAACTGAAGTCAATGTTTATTCTATTATTCATTCAATTTATAAAAACACTTCTTAAGCATTCACTATATGCCAGGGAATGCTGTTGGTACTGGGCATATAGCAACATGGAAGAAATAATAAAAATTCCCTGCTGTTTTGTTGGCAAAACGATGATAAACAGACACTGACTAATAGAGAATCCTCACTCTACAGCAGCCTTTAGAGGTTGTGATGGTTAACGATGCCCAGATATCTAGTCAAACATTATCCCGAATATTTCTGTGAGGGTGTTTTTTCGGATAATATTAACATTTAAATCAGTGGACACTGAGTAACACAGATTACCCTCCATAATATAGGTGGGCCTCGTCCAATCAGTTGAAGCCCTAAAAGAACAAAGACTGACCTCCCCAAACAAGAAGAAACTGTCAGTGGACGACAACCTCCAGACTTGAACTACAATATGAGCTCTGCCCTGAGTCTCCAGCCTGCCCTCCCACCCTGCAGATTTTTGGATTTGTCAGCCCTAAGAATCACATGAACCAATTCCTTAAAATCTCTCTCTTTCTCTCTCATGGATATGGGTATGGATACGGCCACACACACACACACACACACACACACACACACACACACACCCTCTATTGATTCTATCTCTCTGCAGAACCCTGACTAATACAGGGGTATCCTGATTTTGAGGGGAAGATACCCAGGGCTAGCATACCCCTACTCATCCTATTTCCATGGTGGCACCCATCACGTACTTCCCAGCACTGATGGTGGAGGCACTGGTTACACTGCCTCCCCTCTGACAGCCTTCATGACACAGTCTGAGTGGGACCCCACCTGGGTTAACAGTGATCAAGGAGAGCCTGCCCTTTGGAAGTCGGACCTTGGGTACCTACCGTTGGCGCCTCCTTAACATCATTCGTTCTAGTCTGTTCTCTGAGCAATCACCCAGTTCAGCTGGCTCTAAAGGTCACCTACAAACCTTCCCAGGACTGAAAATCAATCTTCAGTTCTGAGCAACATCAGTCCGCATCCTCTGCCGGGTTCATGCAAATGTCAAAGCAGCAGGAAAGTGCCACAGTAGGAAATGGCGATCAATCCTGCCCCAGAGACAGCAGGCCGCCTAGCAGCTCATGCACTTGCTAACTAGAAAGCCTGGACACCACAAAGGCCTGCTCCTGTCTTTAAAGCCCTTAATTCCAAAGTATTCCTTTTTTTCACTGCAATTGGCCTGGATCCAAGCACCTGAGGCATTTCCACGTGGTCTTGCTCCTGCTCATGCTTCCCCTCCGCATGAAACGCTTTCCTCCCTTTTCTACCAGAAAACTATCCATCTTTCCAGCCTTGCCTCAAATGTTACATTTGCTCCGAAGTCTTTCCTGACCCCTGCCAGGAAAAATTAATTACTCCTTTAACTGTGTTCCCAGAGACATTTAAATTTCTTCTGAAGATTAGAAAGGACACGTTAAAAAGCATGGTCATGTTAACCAAATATTCAAACATCAGCCCAGTGAAAACTGTTCTAGAAAACCAGTCTAAGTATGAGAAGGTGCAAGTTTTACTGGTTATATCGTATTCTCTCAGTACCAACCTTGACAAATGTAATTTGTAAACAGAGGCTCACAGCATTGGATAGCTCGGAGTGACAGGCTACCTTCCAGAGATGAGTTAGCTCATTAATCAGACACGACCCTCAAATATAAGAATTCCAAAACATAAAACTTACTGTGAAGTGTTCTTGAGGTGGGTCCTGATCATTTCTCTCCACCCAGCTGGGTGCGAACTCCATAATTATAACTGTTTATATTAGAATGGCCCTCATTCCCTCTTATTTTTTAGATCTTTAATCCCCTAAAAGTGAATGGAATTGTACTGTCTTCAAAAGAGTACAGACAACCAGGGCACCTGGGTGGCTCAGTCAGTTAAGCGTCCGACTTTGGCTCAGGCCATGATCTCACAGTCCGTAAGTTCGAGCCCCACATCAGGCTCTGTGCTGACAGCTCAGAGCCTGGAGCCTGCTTCGGATTCTGTGTCTCCCTCTCTCTCTGCCTCTCCCCTGCTCACACTCTGTCTTTCTCTCCTTAACATTTAAATCAGTGTTTAATAAATAAAAATAAAATATCAATAAATATAAAATAAAAAACATGTATTTATATGTATATAAAATAAATATAAAAAATAAATAAAAATAAAAATAAATAGACATTAAAAAAAAAAAGAGTGCAATTTATTCCAGTGGAATGTCCTAATAAAATGTCCCCTCTTGCTGGGAATTGTCCAAACTAGCACATGTCAAATCCTTTTAAATGCCACAGAAGTTTTTCTCCCTCGGGTTGATTTTAGCACATATCAGGCACCCAACTTAAAGGTGATTTGCAAAAGAAACAATAAAACTGAGCTACTCATGGAAATAGATGTTGGATGGGATTACCAACAGACTGTGCTAAGAACCACAAACACTCACTGGTTTCTGCCAAATTCATCTATTACCTGCAGTCCCTCAGAAGCAGCTGCAGTTTCGTTTTTATTTTTATTTTTTATTTATTTAAACAAATGTTTTAAGTTTATTTATTTTGAGAGAGACAGGGAGAGAGACAGAGAGAGAGAGAGAGAGAGAGAGACAGAGAGAGTAAACAGGGGAGAGGCAGAGAGAGAGCGAGAGAGAGAATCCCAAGCGGGCAATGCACTGTCAGCACCGAGCCTGATGCGGGGCTCAGACTCACAAACGGTGAGATCATGACCTGGGCTGAAATCAAGAGTTGGATGCTCAAGCGACTGAGCCCCCCAGGCGCCCCTTGCAGCTGCAGTTCTGTCCTGAGCTTCTCATTCGGGTTTCCTGTGCAGGTCACATTCTAACATCACACATAAAGATAACAAAATAATCTTCATCTTACTGAAACTCCCAGCAATCTGCCTTTCTCTCCACCACAGCAGTGGTGGCGCCATTTTGGTTTTTTCATCAGACAATCCAGCCCATCGCTTATGATATTCTAGCAGAGGCAAGACGGTTTGGGCAGCATCTGCACACCCTGGTCGGCCTCAGTGGCTGGCACGTAAGAGGGACTGCCCACTCTACACTTGGTCCAGAGTCAGTCCCTACCTAGAGTGTTCTCCACCTCTCCCATACCCCGGCCTTGATGTTTATGGCGATGAAGGCAAATCCAGCAAAGACTTCCCACTCCCCATTATACGTGGCCACTCAGCAATATCTTATCACACCCCCCTTCTCCTGAACACACTGGTGCACACGGTCTCCGGGGCTCCACACCACCCTGGTGACCTGCTTTGTGACAGCCCCTCTCAAGTCTAGAAGCCTCTTCTTTTAGGTCTTCCAAGAGCTCAGGTCTCCAGCTTCCCCACACTCACACGCCGGGACTTGTCACCAAACACAACACCCTTAAATCCACCCGCATGCCATTGAATCCCTCACGTTATCTCCTTCCCTGGCCTCTCGCCAGAGCTCCAGACAAATCCACCCGGCACACATCCCCTTCTGGATGTCTGGCGGTATCTTAACACAACAGAGCTCACGTAGACCTTTTTGCACCCTCTCTCAAAATCTGCCCCTAAGACTTGCCCCTATCAGTAAAGTGGCACAAGGACTTCTTCATTCATGCAATTTGACACTTATGTCATGTGCTCAAACCTTGTGACCACTCCATCAGCAAACCTCATCGGCTTTATCCCCTGCTTTCTGATGACTCTCTGGCACTACCACTCTGGTCCAAGTCACCATGGCCTCGCCCCTGGACCACGGCGTCCGCCCTTAACTGGTCTCCCTGTCCTTTCCTCCCAGTCCTTATTTTGGTGGGAGACACAGATATCAAACAAATAGATGCAACTTAAATAGTAAAGCAGACAAGTGAAAGGGGGCTTGGTCAGTCTGCCACAGAACATTAGTGATGGTTTTAAAGCAGACATTGAATCACATCACTTCCCTGTTCAAAGCCAACCCAGAGTTCCTTAGTACACTCATTGGTTTCTCTTTTTTGAGGGGCTGGGGGGAAGGTGCGGATTAGAGGAAGTTTTATTTCTGTTGTTGACAATCTTAAACATGTTTTGGAGGGGGGAGCGAGGGATAACCGAGATTTCTACTTTGTAACGCTCCCTTCCTCTGGTTCCGAGTACAATACGGCGGTGAGGATCCAACCTGAGCCCGTTGCTGCTTAAAATCCTTCCATAGCTCCTCAGTGCTCTTGGACAAATACCAAAATCCTACTGTGGCTTGCAGACCCTGCCCCCACTGTCCTCCTTCCCCTAAGGCTGCAGTGAAGGGGAAAGAGGTTTACATGGGGCGGGGGAAGAGCTCAGGCTGTCATTCCTGGTCCTGCCACCTCCTCCCAGCAGCCCTCCCTGATTTCACCCCCAGGGAGTTCGTCTCTTCAGAACATCCCAAATCCTTGCCATCACACCCGAGGCTGGACAGGACCAGGTCCCTGTACAACTCTGACTGCCATTCTCATCATCCTTCACCCCGTTCTTTCCATAAAAGCGTTCTGGCAGTTGCATACATAAGCTCATTCTCTCTCAGGGCCCTCACTATTTCCTCGGCCTGGACTGCATCCACCCAGACCACCACATGTTCGTGCACTTACTTTGCTCTTATGATATTCGGAAATACCTCCTCAGAGTGGCCCTTCCTTTCCAGAGCTGACCCCGGGCTCCCTTGCACTTCTCTGCTTTACTATTTAAATTGCATCTATTTGTTTGATATCTGTCCTCCACTAAAATAGGAACTGGGAGGAAAGGACTGTAATGAACTCATTCACCACTGACCCTTATTCCAGTCTCAGCTGGCAACTCAGGACGTCCAGGGCTGGCTCTGTAAGTCCTGCCTATGTGACTGTAGAAAAACATATCCCGAAACGACAGTGACGGCATCTCTGAGATACAGAAAAAAAGAGTTTAGCTAAGCATCTAAATGTGCCTCTTTTGTTCAATGAACCATTTGTAAAGACCCTTATTTCCCATACCTGGGCCTGAGGATTGCCTGAAGGATTGAACAGGCATGAAATGAGAACTATTCCAACTGCAAAGGAAGAGAAAGCCAATTCCAAAAAGCATATTCCAGAAAGAAGGGGGCGGGGGAAGGAAAGAAAAGAATAAAGGAAGGAGAGGAAAGATACGGGAAGGAAGCAAGCAAGCAAGCAAGGAGCTGCCCAACAGTGACTTCAGATACAGCTCAGGGCAAGATCTTTAAACAATGCTGTTAGGGCACATATTCTCTCCCATCTCCCACCTGGCTTTTCCTCTTTAGGAAAGCTGCATTCTCTCCTCCTCTAAACATGCTCCCTCTATGCAGCAAAGGAGTAACAACTATCAATTCCAGGACTGTTTCAGTTCAGTAGCTCCCATGGAAAGAGGGTTTCTTTCTCCCGACAGCCTTGTATCAATCCCAGGAACGACTCGATGGGCCTGTATGTCCACCACTGGACAAATTCCTTGTCCGGGAATGCGACGATTACCCAGGCTTCAGTGCCATGCTCAGCGCCCTGGTCTGTGAGCTGAAGAAACAGCAGAGCTGGGGCCGGACAATGTGGTAGGCAACCAAACTGAAGGAGGAGTGGGAAATCCGCATCCAACAGAACAAACCAGGATCTGATGAATGTCTCCGTTATCCCAGGCACCAAAGATGTTTTTCTATCAACCTGCACACCATCTTTAGGTCTAGAAGAAAACTTCTGCACTCAGCAGTGATGAGGTGAGCGCAAACCTCCCACCCCGTACCTGCTCCCACACAGACCCAGATGGACCTTCCACACTGGCGAAAGGAAACAAAACAAAGTAACCCAACATGCTCACAGACGCAGGAGAAGCCCTAAAGCCAATCCCCCAGGACAACTGCAGAAATAAGATCAACAAGTCAAACTCAAAAGTGAATGAAACAGGTGAAAATGTCAGCACGCTTATTTATCTACAGTTTTCCCTTTGGTGTCACCGGAATCACAGTTTCAAACACCGTTCAGCCACTGATAACTCTCAAGTCATTTCTCCAGCCTGACCTCTCCCTTGAACTTCACACTACTGTGTCCAGTTGTCTACACATCGGCTCTGCTGACATATCCGGGAGGCCTCTCACACCTGTGACATATAAAACAGAAGCCCTCCTCTTCCCAAATCTTCTCCTCTCTCTGTCTTCTCCTGCTCAGAGGTAGCAACTCTATGCCAGTTCTCAGGCAAATAGCCTCGAACTCATCCTTAACTCTTTCTTTCTTTCACCTGACATCCAAAGCTTCAGCCAATCATGTTACGTCTGCTTCAAAATATATAAAAAACAGATCTAAAGCTGGCACTTCTCCACCACTACCACCTGGCCCGGGTCACCAGCATCCCTTACCTGGGTCACTGCAGCAGCCTCTCAGCTGGTCTTCCGGCCTCTGCCGTCAATTTCCAACCCAGAAGCCAGAGTGATGCTGTTAAAAAAAAAAAAAAAAAAATTAAGATCGTGTCATGTCACATCTCTGTTCTCAAATCCCCTGCTGCATACCCATGTCATGAAGAAACAAGTCAAAGCCAAGAAGCCCTACGTGATCCGGTCCTCGGTGCCTCCCGACGTCACTTCCTAGAGGTCAGCCCCTCCCTCGCTGGCTAAACTCAAACCACCTGGGCATCCTTGTTAGTCCTCACATCCACCAGGCATACTCCTGCCGAAGGATCCTGGACTAGCAGTTTTTTGCACCTGGAGTCTTCTCCCCCCAAAACTGGTAACTTCTTAGTGTGAAAGCAGCCCACAGGCACCCCCATGCACCTCATTTTAATTTTCTCTAGATCGCTTCTCCACCTGATGCACGAGTGGTTTATTTGTTTGCTTATTCCCCGTGTCTGCTCTGAGGACGATAGCCTCCACGCGTGTAGGGATTTGTGTGTGCGTGTGCCTATTTTGTTCACTGCTGTATCCCCAGTGTCTGGAACTGTGCCTGGTATGTAGCAAGTGCTCAGTAAATATGTGCTAAATTAATCCATTATCTATCTGTAAACTTCTCTTGTCTAAGAAAAGAGAAAGCGAAATATATGGCTTAAAGAAAAATCCCGTATTGTGTTCCTTTCACACAGACTTTAATAAACAGAAGAACATTTTGAACACTATCTGCTTTCTGAGCCCAATATGATTAAAGAATGATTAAATAAGAACTGTTTGAAATAAGACACAAGTGTAGCAAAATGAAATATGTAGTGGCTGAAACAAAATCAGTAGGCATACGTAAAATCAATTCATACTGTAGGGAATAAACTTGAGAAGCATCCCCAGAATAAAAGCCAAATGAATAAAGTTGTTAAAAAAAAAAAAAATACGCACAAAGGGAATGGTGTACTTGAAGGACAGATCTTGGAGAGAAAGCCGAAGAGTAAAAGAACAGATAATAGGAGGTTGGAGAGGATAAAATATTCCAGACCTAAAAAAGCAAACTTGAGATCAGAAATTGATAGTTTAACATCTTCCAGAAAAGCTTAACAAGCAGAAATAAATATTATGACATAGCCTCATAAAAATTTTAAACTTAAAGAATTTGTTAAGGAGTCCTAAAACCAACCAAACTGAGGGAAAAAATCCAACTACAGTTTCTTTTCCAATATCTCCTCTATAATTGTAAATGCCAGACGACAAGGCAGTTTATAACACATGGAGGAAGAGAGTTTATGATTCAAGAATTTTATAAATAGTATGTGCTATTCATATGTTAGGGCAACATATGTTAAATACACCTGCAAATGAAGAATGTTATAAAAAAATATCAGCCAGCGGATGAAAAAGGCTGATAAATTTACCACCCAATAAGTTTCTTACAAAAATTGACTGATGACATATTCCAGCTCACCAGGAGGTTAATGAAACTGTAAGTTCAAAAACTGAAGGCGTTTAACAGGAAATAACTAACCAGTAGGCATTGAAACTGGTTAACTGCCTGGAGATAATTCAATAAATATATTATTCATAGTTGTGACAAAAATAATATAGTCTAACAAATATAATTTTAATTATTATCATTATAGTAACTGAAACAGAATGCAGAACACACATTTATTGAAAAAAAAAGACATGTCGTTCGAAAAGATTTGTTTTTCTGTGTGTTGAATTCCATATTAAATTCATAGAAGTGTAAACCTGTGTGTGCAGAGGATAATGGGAGGGAAATTTGAAAAGCAAGAAATTAATTCTTCTTAAAATTTCAATGCAAGTGCTGGTAGAATTTAAAACAGACTATCTACCTTCAATATGTAAAATCTTGGAATAAACCTAACAAATGTCTGCGAAACATCCATGGAAAAAAATGTAAAATTTTTCCGAAAGACACTAAACGCTCAAAGAGAAAGAAATGTCATGTTCCTGGGTCAGAATACTTAATTTTTTTAAAGATTCATTTCTTCTCAAATTGAACTTTGAATTAAGTGCAATTCAATCAAAATCCCAGAAATCTTGTTTTATTTTGTTTTATTTTGTTTTGTTTTTATAGAACTTGGAAAGTTGATTCCAGAATATATATGGAAGAGCAAAACACAAGAACAGTCCTTGAAAACAAAAAAGGTGAAAGGATTTGCACTACCAGATCTTAGGACTTATAATAAAACTATAGTGATTGATTGGGGCGCTTGGGTGGCTCAGTCGGTTAAGCGGCCAACTCTTGATTTCTGCTCAGGACATGATCTCACCGTTCGTGGGTTCAAGTCTGCCTCAGGGTCTGGACTCACAGCGAGGAGACTGCTTTGGATCCTCTGTCTCCCTCTCTCTGTCCCTCCCCCACTTATGCACTCTCTTGCGAGTGCTCCCTCGTGCACACTCCCTCATTCTCTCTTTCAAAAATAAATAAATGTCAAAAAAAAATTTTTTTTAAACTATAGTGATTGATCACCATGGTGTGGCACTGACTTAGACAAATGAAACAGAACAGAGATGACACTCTGAGCCTCTCATATATGAAACCATGATGTAGGGCAGAGGTGGTGTTGAAGCCCACAAGAGAAAGGACAGACATGTGATACATGGTGCTAAGACAACTCGTCGCCCATCTGGCAAAAATGAAATTGAATTCCACATCATACCATGCTCACCGCACCAAAGGATTAAAGACTTGAACTCAAGAGTCAAAACCTAAAACACTTTAACATAAAGGAGAGTATCACTATGGTCTCAGGTAGGGAGGAACTTCTTAAATAACATGAAAAAAGAAGTAATGAAAGAAATTATCAATGCATTCAACTAACTTAAAATTAAGAATTAAGATACCATGAAGAAACCCTCAAACACTGCTAGTTAGAGTGTAAAATGGTACAACTACTTTGGAAAATAGTTGGGCACTCTCGTAAAATTTAATGTACACCTATCACACACCCAAGCCATCCTACTTCTAGGTATGCCAAGAGAGAAAGAAACACATGTTCATACAAAGGCTTCTATGAATGTTTTTGTTTTCAATAGCCTAAAAACAAACAATGCAAATATCTAACAAAATGTGACTGGATAAACAAATTGTAATATATCCATATAATTGAACATTACTTAGCAATAAAAATGAATGAACTACTTATATATGCAACAATATGGATGAATCCAAAATAATTATACTGAGTGAATGCAGCCAGGCAAAACTGAATGCATACTGTATAATTCCATTTGTTTGTTGTTGTTGTTTGTTTGTTTGTTTTGAGAGAGAGAGAGAGAGAGAGAGAATCCCAGGAGGGACAGAAGAAGAGAGAAGAGGGGCTCATGTTTACCCTAAGCAGAGCTCAAGCTCACCAACAGTGAGATCAGACCTGAGCCATAGTTGGAGGCTTAATTGATTGAGCCACTCAGGTGCCCTCCCCCACAATTAAGCTGTTTAAAAAATAATACTATAAATAAAGTGAAAAGACAAGTCAATACCTGAAAGAAGACTATATACAACACATACAACCATTAGAGGAGTAGGGTTCATAATATATTTTTAAAAACTCCTTGAACCCAGTGAGAATAAAGCAAATAATACAGTAGAAGAACAGGCAAAAGACACAACAGGCATTTCACAGAAGAAGGACCACAAATGGCAAATAAACTAATAAGAAGATGTTCAATCTTGTTAGTAATCAAACATAATTTTAAATAAAATAAAATTATTTTAAATAAATAATTTTAAATAAAACGTAATTTTAAAATCAAGATGTAGGGGCACCTGGGTGGATCAGTCAACTGAGTGTTCAACTTTGGCTCAGGTCATGATCTCACAGTCTGTGGGTTCAAGCCCTGAATCAGGCTCTGTGCTGACAGCTCCGAACCTGGAGGCTGCTTTGAATTCTCTCTCTCTCTCTCTCTCTCTCTCTCTCTCTCTCTCTCTCTGTCCCTCCCCAACTCATGCTGTCTCTCTCTCTCTCAAAAGTAAATAAACATTAAAAAACTTTTTTTTGAGAAAATCATAATAATGTCCCATTTGACTTCCATACATTTATAAAAAATTAAAAGTCTAACAATACAAAGTACAGGCAAGGATGCAGACCAATAAGAACTCTTACACATCACTGGGGAAAGTTAAAATCATATGCCCCTCCTTCCAAAAACAATGCAGCCTTAACACTAAAACTGAAGCTTTTCATACCCCACAACCCACCAGTTCTGTTTTCAGAAGAACACTTTGTAGAATTCTTGCACGTGTACATTAGTAGATCCTTATTTATAACATTCATAACAGTATTATTTATAACAGTAACAAAGTGGACAAAACTCAAATGCAAGATAATAGATGAATAAATTGGAGTGTACTCTCTCAACTAAAAATTTATCAGGATAAATATGGATACACTATATCTAAATGCAACAACACAGATAATTCACAGAAATACCATATTGCAGAAGTTGCACAGAGTGGGATGTAATTTTTAAAAATTTAAAGAAAAAAGCAAAAGCAAACAAAACATTGCTAAAAAATCCAAACATGTGACAAACTTTAAAAATAACTTCAGGGGCACCTGGGGGCTCAGTCGGTTGAGCGTCCAACTTCAGCTCAGGTCATGATCTTGCAGTTTGTGAGTTCGAGCCCCACATACAGCTTGCTGCTGTCAGCCTGTCAGTGCAGAGACCGCTTCGGATCCTCTGTCCCCCTCTGTCTGCCCCTCCCCTGCTTGCACTCTTTCAAAAATAAATAAACATTAAAAAAAATAGTAACTTCAAAGTACAAGTCTTTCACCCCCTTGGTTAAATTTATTCCCTAGGTTTTTGATTCTTTTTGATGCTATTATAAATGGGACTGTTTTCTTCAGTTCTCTTTCTGATGGTTCATTAGTGTATAGAAATGCAAATGATTTCTGTACGTTATTTTATAGCCTGTAACTTTACAGAATTCATTTATTAGTTCCGATAGTTTTTGCTGGAGTCTTTAGAGTTTTCCATATATAGTATCATGTCATCTGCAAATACTGATGGTTTTACTCTTTCCTCACTGATTTGGGTGCCATTTATTTCTTTTTCTTATCTGATTGCTGTGGCTAGGACTTCCAGTACCCTGTTGAATAAAAGTGGCAAGAATGTGCATTCTTGTCTTGTTCCTGATCACAGAGGAAAAGCTTTCAGCTTTACGTCCTTGAGTATGATGTTAGCTGTGAGTTTGTCATGTGTGGTCTTTATTATGGTGAGGTATGTTCCAGCTATACCCACTTTGTTGAGTTTCTATCATAAATTGATATTGAATTTTGTCAAATGCTTTTTCTGCATCTATTAAAATGATCATATAATTTTTACCACCTCACACCTGTCAGAATGGCAGACATTAACAACTCAGGCAACAACAGAGGTTGGCGAAGATGCAGAGAAAGAGGATCTCTTTTGCACTGCTGGTGGGTACGCAAACTGGTGCAGCCACTCTGGAAAAGTCTGGAGGTTCCTCAAAAAATTAAAAATAGAGGGGCGCCTGGGTGGCGCAGTCGGTTAAGCGTCCGACTTCAGCCAGGTCACGATCTTGCGGTCCGTGGGTTCGAGCCCCGCATCGGGCTCTGGGCTGATGGCTCAGAGCCTGGAGCCTGCTTCCGATTCTGTGTCTCCCTCTCTCTCTGCCCCTTCCCCGTTCATGCTCTGTCTCTCTCTGTCTCAAAAATAAATAAACGTTAAAAAAAAATTAAAAAAAAAAAAAAGAAAAAATTAAAAATAGAATTACCCTATGACCCAGGAATTGCACTACTAGGCATTTATCCAAAAGATACAGGTATGCTGTTTCGAACCCCAATGTTTATAGCAGCACTATCCACAATAGCCAAAGTATGGAAAGAACCCAAATGCCCATCAATGGATGAATGGATAAAGAAGATGTGGTATGTGTATACAATGGAGTATTACTCGGCAATCAAAAAAAAAAAAAAAAAAAGAAATCTTGCCATTTGCAACTATGTGGATGGAACTAGAAGATATTATGCTAAGTGAAATTAGTCAGAGAAAGACAAATATATGGTTTCACTCATATGAGGACTTTAAGATACCAAACAGATGAACATAATGGAAAGGAAGCAAAAAATCATATAAAAGCAGGGAGGGGGACAATACATAAGAGACTCTTAGATATGGAGAACAAACAGAGGGTTACTGGAGGGGTTGTGGGAGGGGGGATGGGCTAAATGGGCAAAGGTCATTAAGGAATCTACTCCTGAAATCATTGTTGCACTATATGCTAACTAACTTGGATGTGTTTATAAAAATTAATTTAATAAAAATTAATTAAATAAAAATACCCCAAAAAATAAATAAAATAAAATGACCGTATAATTTTTATCCCTCATTTTGCTAATGTGATGCATTACATGAATTGATTTGTGGATATGGAGGCATCCTTGAATCCCTGAATAAATTTCATTTGATTGTGGCATATGATTCCTTTTAATGTATTGTTGAATTCAGTGTGCTCCTATTTTTTTGATGATGTTTGTATCTATGTTCCTCAATGATATTGGCCTATAATTTCTTTTCTGTAGTGTCTTTGCCTGGTTTTGGTCTCGGGGTAGCACCAGCCTCTTAGAATGAATTTGGAAGCACTCCATCCTCTTTAATTTTTTGGAAAAGTTTGAGAAGGATACATATTAACTCTTTTTTTAAATGATTGGTGGAATTCACCTGTGAAGCCATCTAGTGTTTGACTTTTGTTTTTTGGGAGTTTTTTGATTACTGATTCAATTTCATTACTAGTGATCAATCTGTTAAGATTTTCTGTTTCTTCCTAAGAGAATGATAAACCTCAAAGACTGGTGCTTACCAATGAAGGGAAAGTGAGGAAGTGGATTGACTGGGGTAGGATTCCATTAAGTTGAATGCTGATGTTCTGGCTAAGCTGAGTTGTAGTTAAATTGCATGGTTCCAGTTACAGTAGTAATATAATAACTGAGATTTATTTTTATAACTTACTTGTGTGTTTCAATACTTTGTATATATCAAATGCTACATGATAAATATATTTGAAAGAAAAATTTTACACTTACTAACATGGTAAGGAGCAGTAAGTAATATACAGATCTATAAGAAAAATATTAGAAATGCAGTAGATAAGTTGTCAGGTAACAAAGAACAACTTACATCACTATATACTAACTAATTTGGATGTAAATTTTAAAAAATAAAAAATAAATAAAAAATAAAAAAACAAAGAACAACTTACCAAAGACAAAATGCAACCATAAAACAAACTTGGAAAAAGATTCAATCTTACCTACAAACCAAAAACATAATTATTGAAGACCTAGATTACTGCCCATTAAATTATCAGCTATTATATAGTTAAAATTCTACTGAACACTTAAAATCCTAGAAGTTTCATATACTACGATGGTACTGAAAAGTCAAATATCAAAACATTTCAGCATCTGAAAATATTCTTATATTTCTTTAATAATTTAAGAAAATTATAAGAAAATGAAAAACTAATGCTTAAATATTAGGCAACCATTTACAAATAAATTAGTTTTACTTTCCCCAAAGTCATAGGAACAGTATCCAAATTAGTACTAAAGGAAAGTAAGCACATTGGGGTGCCTGGGTGGCTCAGTGGGTTAAGCAACTGACTCTTGATTTAGGCTCAGGTAATGATCTCACGGTTCCTGAGATAGACCCCCCTAGTTGGGCTCTGCACTGGGCAGGGAGCCTGCTTAAGATTCTCTCCCTCTCTCTCTGCCCCTCCCCAACTCACACCTGCACACTCTCTCTCTTTCTCAAAAAAAAAAAAAAAAAAAAAAGACAGAAAGAAAAAGAAAAGCAAACACCAAAAAACTTAAAAAAATAAAATAAATAAACCTCACAAAGTTAATTTAAAACCCCATAAGAGTTAAAAAAGAAAGAAAAATAATTTTGTTGGAATGGTGGATAAAATTAATGGAGAAATATTTCCTTGAATTCCTATAAAAGGAAAACACAAAGACAAAAGTTGCAACCACCTTTTTCTCTCCACACAGAATGATTCAAATTTTAGAGTGAGCAAAGAAAAGAACACAAACCCCTAAAATATATTTTCCAAATGAGAAATTACATCCATTTGAACTTGACTTTTGAGGGACACACATTTTTAAAACAACAGGACACAAAGGTGGGAAGTTGGTGTGCATATCTATTAGCATACAGCTGCTTATAATTTTGGTCTAGGGTTGGAACACTATTCTTGGAATAACCAATTGTGTTCAATTTGTAACAGATGTAACCAAGTGTTTATTACAGTAAAATGCTAGTTTCCGTAAGTCAAAAGTTCAATGAATAAACAAGCCTGGTATGTAAGCAGATGACATTTATTGTTCTGAACCAAAGAATTCAGTCTAATCAGGGGTGGACATTAGTTATTCCATTAACTACAGTGTTCTTAATTCGACTCCACTTGGAAGAAAGGGGGAAAATAGTTCATATGCTGTGTTATATTTAATTATGTCTTATTCCCACACATGATTGCAATCATAAAGTTAAACACAGGGAAATACCTAAACATTTCACATGAATCAACATTTGCCCACATAGCCATCTTTAATCTAAAGAGGGAACAAGTCTGATTCAAGACCTAGTTCACAGTTTCTCTAGAGTCCTCACATAGTAACATCAAATCATGTTAGCCTTCCTGCCAAAGAGGCTTTCTATGTGCTTTTCAACTGGTGTCCCTAACAATGAAGTTGCCCACTTAAACCCTTCTCACAGACGATTCTCAGGGCAAGTTTACAGAAAGACTCTGAATCAGCCACACTATTTCATGAAAATCTTCAATTTTCAGTCCTGCTCTATGGAATGGGCTGAGTTAGGGTGCGGACAGCAAGGCAGCTAGACTCCAAATCCAGGGTTTAGAAGGGTCGAAAAAAGCCAGAAACATAGAAGTGGTTATAGTCGAAGACACAAGAGGCAAAGGAAGATTGGGGAGGTCAGCAGGCTGGAGGCAAGCACTTTGTGAGAAAGGGTGGTGCAAAATCTGGGGTGTAGGAGGGAATCCCACTGTGTAAAACTGAGGCAGACACAATAGCTTCAAGAAGCTAGAAGAATGGGCTTGGAGGGCTTCAACTCCCACCCACACCAAGGTCATGGCCAGATGTGCAAGTCCTCCTGGGTGTGGGACAGTCTGGAGGCAAAGTTGTCAGATAAACATGGCATAACTTCCTGGTGCATAAATTAACTTAATGACAAGTAACCAAAGCATAAGGCATATTAAAATAATTACACACATATTATGGAGAGGAATACAAAATCACATGAAGTTTTAAGTTGCAACACAAGGGCTTAAATAAATTTTGATTTTTTTTAAACCATTTAGGGCTAACCAGCAAGTTTGGGATTATGTCTTCATTATCTTCCTCCTTTAGGGATACTTACTTAGGGTAAAATTTGAAAAAAATCTGCTAAGTTACCCAGCATGGCAATCAAAATCTTCCACAATCAGCTTCTTGTCCACCTTTCAACCTTATCTTCTGCTATTGATAAATCTAGTAACACTGAAAAAAAAAATATTGGCCAACATCTTTTTTTTTTTTCAACATTTATTTATTTTTGGGACAGAGAGAGACAGAGCATGAACGGGGGAGGGGCAGAGAGAGAGGGAGACACAGAATCGGAAACAGGCTCCAGGCTCTGAGCGGTCAGCCCAGAGCCTGACGCGGGGCTCGAACTCCCGGACCGCGAGATCGTGACCTGGCTGAAGTTGGACCCTTAACCGACTGCGCCACCCAGGCGCCCCAGGCCAACATCTTAAGAATGCTAAAAATTCTAATTATACTAAATCCATGTAAAAAATGTACATGTATTGGGGTGCCTGGGTAGCTCAGTTGGTTAAGCATCTGACTTTGGCTCAGGTCATGATCTCACGGTTTGTGGGTTTGAGCCCTGCATCAGGCTCTATGCTGACAGCTCAGAGCCTGGAGCCTGCTTAGGATCTTATGTCTCCTTCCCTCTCTGTCCCTCCTCCGCTTGTGCTCTGTCTCAGTCTGTCTCTCTCTCTTTCTCTCAAAATTAAATATTTAAAAATAAAAACAGTACAAGTATTATATTCCCTATTGTATAACTTCCAGTATTCACAATTAGAAGTCACCCATGAGACAGTCTCAACTACTGAGAAACTCATGAAACAGCAGGAAATGTGCAAAAAGGAATGTGAACATCAAAAGGAGATGATGCCAGTTACATACATTAAAGCTCACACATTTTTGCCTTAGAAGAGACCAATGTGCCATTACTATTTGTCTATTTTTAATTTGTATAAAAATCCCTGGTAAGGTGGTATTTCTTTCACTTTCCCAGGACACAGCAGCTAATAAGCATGTAGCTAAATAATCAAAGGAGGAATGGGAATACAGCTGGGAACAAGTGCACTAACATAAACTGGAAGCGAGACAGCAAGAGTGAGAAGCCAATCAACCGATACAATCATGACAAAGTATAAAAGCGTAGGGCCTTCACAGCAGACACATCAAGAGCCCTAAGAAAGTGGCATGGTCCATGAGAATCAGGCAGGTTGAGATGGACCTGGTGGTGCACTCCTCAGTATCCATTTGCCCCCAAATTATAACTTAAGTTCATCCCTCTCTGATGGCCAGTGACTGGTCTAAAACTGGGCATGTGGACCAATCCTGGCCAATGCGTTGTGTGATCAAGTCTGCGGGATGACCCCCAAGAATTCCTTCGGCCCTTTGCCACAGACTGCGTATGGTGCCAACACACTGGGCAGGGTCGAATTAAATGAGGAACAGAGGAGAAGCTCGACCTGAGATACAGGACCTGAAAGCCACCCATCAGGAGCTGTAATATATGAGCAATATTATCTACTTGTTGAAGCCTTTTTCAACTGGGGTTGGCAACCCATGCAGTCCAAAGCTCCCTGTTAACACAGACTAAGCTCGAGATCTGGCTTCAGCCCTGAGTGACTTAGAGTAAGATACTTAACATCTCTGAGCTTCAGCTTCCTCGTGGATAAAAGCTTCCTCGTTGATGATTGTGAGAAGTTAAGGAGACAACAGAGCGAAAGCCTATCGCATCACATGCGGTCTGTCCCTTCAAAGGCTGGCACCTCCCAGAAATCAAAACTATATAAAGAGACTATATTTAAGAAGCTAGATACATTCAGAAAATATTTTTGTCCAGAATTATTTTAATTTTAAGATAATTTAAAAATACTAGGAAGGGGGCGCCTGGGTGGCGCAGTCGGTTAAGCGTCCGACTTCAGCCAGGTCACGATCTCACGGTCCGTGAGTTCGAGCCCCCCGTCAGGCTCTGGGCTGATGGCTCGGAGCCTGGAGCCTGTTTCCGATTCTGTGTCTCCCTCTCTCTCTGCCCCTCCCCCGTTCATGCTCTGTCTCTCTCTGTCCCAAAAAATAAATAAACGTTGAAAAAAAAAATACTAGGAAGTTTTTTAACATGACAAGGAGTATTTATTTATCCTAATCTAAGAGCTAATAATAGATTTAATGAAAAAGTGCTAAAAATATTTATATATATAATTATATACATATACATGTATATATGCATATATATATGTATGCATATATGCATATATATACATGTATATATATGCATATATATATGCATATATATGCAATGTTAATTGTGGTAAAATACACAACAGACTTTACCATGTTAACCATTTTTTAAGTGCACTGTTCAGTAGCATTAAGTACCTTCACATTGTTATATCATCCCCACCATTTATTCCCAGAACTCGTTTCATCCTGCAAAATTGACGCTCTATACTTCCTAAACACTAACTCCCCACTCTCCCCCAGCCCCTGACAACCACCTTTCTACTTCTGTCTCTATTAATCTGACCATCCCAGGTACCTCATATAAGAGGAGTCATACGGTATTTGATTTTTTTTGTGACTAGCGTTTTTCATTTAGTATAGTGTCCCAAGGTTCATGCCTGTTGTTAGCATTTATCAGAATTCTCTTCTTTGTCAAGGCTGAATAATATTCTGTGTGTGTGTGTGTGTGTGTGTGTGTGTGTGTGTGTGTATGCGTGTACACATTTTATTTATGCGTTCATTTGTCAGTGAATGAACGCTTGGATTTCAATGGCAAAATATTTTTTTTAATTTTTTTCATCTTTATTTTCGAGAGAGAAAGAGAGAGACAGAGCGCAAGGGAGGGGCAGAGAGAGAGGGAGACACAGAATGTGAAGCAGGCTCCAGGCTCTGAGCTGTCAGCACAGAGCCTGATGTGAGGCTTGAACTCACAAACTGCTAGATCATGACCTGAGCCGAAGTCAGATGCTTAACCCACTGAGCCACTCATGCACCCCCAAAATATTTTTAAAGAAAAAGAAATAGGGAATCTGAAAAGAAACAAGAATAATAAAAGAAACCTTGAGTACCTGATTTAATGCAAAGGCAAAATTTCAAAATTTTTATTAGAAGCACTCATGGTGTGTGTTTTAGGCATTAGGGTTGATTTTTTTTGAACTCTGAACAGGTGGGTTGACACTACTTTCCTCCATTGTTCAGAAGGCAAACACCCTGATTCCTAAATGAGGGAAATTGGGGGGGTGGATTTTTAACACCTTATTAATACTAATGGTAAACATACTCAGAGAACATTTGTAATTACCTTTGTTGGTTTGGATCGGTTTAGGTAACCAAGAATAGGGATGATTGATTTCCTTATACTTTTATAAGCACTGAAAAGGAATAGCACATTCCAGCAGTGAAAGCAATAGCAGGATTTCATCATGTGTGTGTGTGTGTGTGTTTTAAGGAATAAAGGATGTTATTTATAATAGTGACCCTGACTCCAACGGATGATAATGCTTTACCTATTATTTTACCCACACGCTGTGCAGTGTGCAGGGCCTTTCAGAGCCAGGTGGGTGAAAGGTGACAACTCTAAGACATTACATTAAAATAATACTGAGAACAGGAAGCCCTAACCCACTTTCCAATTTGTCTAGGGGTTGCACTTTCTGGGCAGAAGTGGTAAGGCTGGGATGAAGGAGTGGATTCCGATGGCAATTTGGAAGTTCTATCTGACTTTTCAAGGGAAACTGGCTAATTTCCCAGATGTTTTATGAAGTTCTCACGTATTTCATTCTAAAAATGATTTTTTAATGGGCCTTAAAAACTAGGACTTAAAGACAACAAAAGCCTATACAAAATTGGGTGCTAGAAGAAGCTATTATTAATGCCCCGAATCCAAAAATATTCTTAGGGTCTTTGATAAGTTAAAAAGGAATTCAGTGGAATTCATACCTTTTCATTTTAATTTTCGAAGCAAAACCTAGACCCACGGGTGTTTCATCCCTTACAGGACATGAGCCATTTCTATGTGGGTGACCTGTGAATGTTAGTGTAATAATTCTAGGCTTAAAGTGGTTAATGTATTTACACTGAATTTTTATCTATGAAATTTAGGACAGCTTTTCCTATTCCTAAGAACAGAGCATTCTAACAGCATTTCCAAGATGTAGCTGTGAGATTCCAGTATCTTTTCTTGTTTAACCAAATGGAAAATTGAAGGCAAAGGGAAGTGTTTAATGCAGGTAAAAAACCAAATGGAAAGGAGGTAACCGGTTTGGGGATCCCTGTAATCTTTACTTTCATCTTTCAAAAAGTCCTTTCTGTGACGCCACAATACTTACTTCAGCCCAGGGTCCCTCTGCATGTCCCACCTCCTTCTGGTCCCCTGGAAATTCATTTCATCAAGGTACTCAACTCAACCTCAAAATCCAGCTCATAGTTCATTTCCACAAAGACATTTTTAAAAACAACCCTCACTCTTCTAATTGGTTTCTTTACTCAATGCTTCTGCAGAATTTAGATATTTCATTATTGATCACTGTCTAGTATTATAAAATTTTAGTGAGCAACACTTCTTCAAATTTTTAAGTTTATCAAGTTGCACGCACATAGGTTAAATAGGTTAAATGTTATTGCAAAATTTAAAAACAAAAATACTCTGACCCTATCCTACCCCTCCCCAAACCTCCATTCTTCTGTTCTGGAGACAAATGCTTTTGAATTTCTCAGCTGTTTGATCTGGCATTTACTTATGTCCTCATTTCCACATAATACATATATATGGCTATTTCTTGATTTAATGAGGTGAACTTCACATAACATAAAATTAACCATTTTAAGTGAGTACTTCAGTGAAACTTAGTACATTCACAATGTTGGGCAACCACCACCTCTGTTTGGTTGCGAAATATTTCCATCATCCCAAAATAAAACCTCCTACCCATTAAGCAATTTCTCCTCATTCCCCCTTCCCCCCAGTCCATGGCAACCACAAATCTGTATTTGGTCTCTATGGATTTGTTTATTCTAAATTTTTCATTTAAATAAAACAATACAGGGGGCACCTGGGTGGCTCAGTCGGTTAAGTGTCCGACTGACTCAGGTCATGATCCGACAGTTCATGAGTTCAAGCGCCATGTCGGGCTCAGTGCAGACAGCTCAGAGCCTGGAGCCTGCTTCAGATTCTGTGTCTCCCTCTCTCTCTGCCCTTCCCCCACTCATGCTCTGTCTCTATCTCTCAAAAATGAATAAATGTTAAAAATTTCTTTTTAACTTAAATAAAATCCCACAATATATAACCTTTTGTATCTGACTTCTTACCAGAATGTTCTGGAGGCTCGTCTGTGCTGTAGCGTGTATCGCTACCTTGCTCCTTATTATGGCTGTATAGTATTCCGTGGCTTGCATATACCACATTTGTTGATCCGTTCATTTACTGATGAACACTTGGGCTGTCCACACCTTTTGGCTATTGTGAATAATCCTGTTACGAACATGCAAATCCACGTACTTGTTTGAATATCTGTTTTCGATTCTCTTGGGTATGTATTTAGGAGTGAATTGCAGGGCCGCGTGGTAAATTCCAGGTTTAGCTTTTGGAGGAGCCATCAAGCACGGACACTTATTTTGTGTGCACATTCGATCTAGCTAAATAAATTGAAGGAAAGGCCTTGTTTTTAACTGAGTTTGCATTTTGTTTGCTTGCTTTCCTTCCTTCCCTCTCTCTTTCTCCAAGTTATATGGTTCCTGATATGTCTCTCTCAGTGCTCCAGAACATCTTATTCAATAGTTACTTCATCTACATAAACCCAGAGATAGCTATAAGAAACTATTGTAAAGAATATGGTCCTTTTTAACAAAGAGAAATCTTATCATTTATCTTCTTTCACTAAACTGATTTCAGTTTAAAGAAGTGTTAGACTCCCTTGCTTTCCGTCTCTGTACATTGATTCCATATCGGATTAGTCTTGATTCTTCTCGACCCGCATACCCTTCTCCCCAGATAAAGGATTTATCAGTAACTAAAAAATAATGCAGTTTTAAAACTGCTTGAAGTTTGTGATGAATAACAAAGCAAACAAAAAGAATTACTTAAACATGGAAAAAAACAAACGAAAGACAAATCCTGAATCATAAAATATTCCCCTGTGATACAAAACTTGCTTATAAACAAATGGTTCTTCAGAATGTTTCTGCTATCCTGTAAAGCACATTTAAATATTTTGAAAAAGGCAACTGTTCTCTTAAGCACAAAGGTGTTTAACAGAGGAAAGGCCATTTCAGAGGCAGTCACTTATGTTAATTAACTACTAGCACCCACACTATTGGGGATGCAGGGTGGGGAGGGACAGAACACCCACGTTTATTCTGCACCCTGAGTAGGCTAAAACGGAAACAAAGAGAATTTATGCTAACCAACAGGAAAGCCGGATCATAATGGCTCTAACACTAAAACACAGCTCAAGAAAGTTAAGAAAGCCGTATGAAAAATGTTTTGAGAAGATACACATATTTTAAAGGGATTTATATGTAATCCTCTGTGATCATTGCTATGGGGATCTGGGCCTCGTTATGAGGACTAGCTGTACTTTTCCTGAAAAACTGGTTTGTTTTTAGATTGGAGACACAGTGAATCATGTCACCAATGATGTTTTTACCATTGCCTTAGCTGTTAATGAGCTCAGAGCCCAATTTTCTGATCCACATCTCCAACAAGAAGGATTTCGTAACATTCATTTTGTATAGTAATCTCCTCTTAGGGTCATTTTCTTCTCATTTCTGCCTCCACTCTCATTGTATATATCTGTATTGCCTTGACTTAAAACCTAATAGGAAGGAACACCTAGGTGGCTCATCTGGTTGAGCATCCCACTCTTTTTTTTTTTTCAATGCTTATTTATTTTTGGGACAGAGAGAGACAGAGCATGAACGGGGGAGGGGCAGAGAGAGAGGGAGACACAGAATCGGAAACAGGCTCCAGGCTCTGAGCCATCAACCCAGAGCCTGACGCGGGGCTCGAACTCACGGACCGCGGGATCGTGACCCGGCTGAAGTCGGACGCTTAACCGACTGCGCCACCCAGGGGCCCCGAGCATCCCACTCTTGATTTCGGCTCAGGTCACAGTCTCGTGGGTTCGTGGGTTCGTTGACCATGCAGAGCCTGTTTGGGATTCTCTGTCTCCCTTTCTCTCTGCCACTCCTCTGCTCATGCTCTCTCTGTTTCTCTCAAATAAATTTTTACAGACATAAAAAAAAAAAAAACCTAAAAGGAAGAATGTAAAAACATAAGGAAATCAGCATCTCTAGCCATTCCACTCCCAACCAGACTTATGATTTTAGGAGTCTAACCTTATTTGGTATCTTTTCAGCAATCTAAAAGTATTCAAGGTTGGTGATCTTAGGGTGATCTGTACTGTTGTGCTTAAGACCATGGACCTCATTTTTCGTCAGTAATCAGTGGGTAAAATTCTTATGGTTAAGAAATGCTAAGTCAAATAAGTCATACAGAGAAAGACAGATACCATATGCTTTCACTCTTAGGTGGATCCTGAGAAACCTAACAGAAGACCATGGGGGAGGGGAAGGGGGAAAAAAAAAAAAACTTAGAGAGGGAGAGAGCCAAACCATAAGAAACTCTTAAAAACTGAGAATAAACTGAGGGTTGATGGGGGGTGGGAGGGAGGGGGGGTGGGTGATGGGCATTGAGGAGGGCACCTGTTGGGAGGAGCACTGGGTGTTGTACAGAAACCAATTTGACAATAATTTTTATATTAAAAAAAGAAATGCTTACTGTTAAATTAAAGTTATGGGGTTGTGATGCACAACTTACACAATCCATGCAAAGAGTTTAGCCCTCTGCCTGGACCATATTAAGTGTTCAATAAAAATCAGCTCTTATTAGCTACTGTATGTCAACAAGTCCTCCTGTGAGCTTAATCAAGAGCCAAAAACAAAAACAAAAACAACACAAAATCTGAAAGCAGAATCCCATTTACTTTATTTCAAAATGCACTGGCACAGGGGTAACCAAGTATTTCTTAATACCAAGATGCATTGTGAGTTCTCAGAAACCTGGAGGTTGAAGGTAAGGTGAAGAGGTGAAGACAGTGAGTGCAGGGAACTCTCTCAAAAAGACAAGTTGTAAAAAGAAGGGCAAAGTAGGCAATGGGTTTAGTATTGAAGGAGAATGCAGTTTTTGTGCATGGCTTTTGTTTACTTGTTTAGCGTGTGTCTGTATGTATGAATGTTTAAGATGGGTGAAACATGTGCCCCCAAGACAGGCACAGGGACAATAACAAGTATAAACAAACTTTACAGATGAGACGTTGAAAATATGAAGAAAATGAAAAATTAGGACCTAAAAGAACTACGGCTGATGTCAAAGATTTAAAAGAAAAAAAGCCACATGTTTCTTTGTTGTTGTGCACATATCTTTTTTTAATGTTAATTTATTTTTGAGAGAGAGAGAGAGAGAGCAGGGGAGGGGCAGAGAGAGAGGGAGACAGAGAATCCAAAGCAGGCTCCAGGCTTTGAGCTGTCAGCACAGAGCCTAATGCAGGGTTCGAACTCATGAACCGTGAGATTATGACCTGAGCTGAAGATGGACACTTAACCAACTGAGCCAGGTGCCCCTAAGTATCTTTTAATTTACACAATAGGTGCAGATAGAAAAAATTGCTTCTAATAAGCTGGATCAGCTTTCCCCAATGACTTACACAATCAAATCGTGCAATCATCTTTGGTGTGTTCGGTGCTGGGCCAGGCTGGAGGTAAGGAGGGGAGAGTCTCCAGATGGAGAAGGGGATTATAAATGTAATAATTGGGAAGGTCTAACAAACTTAATTTTATTCAGGGAAAGACAAAGCAAGTTCACCCCATAAGTGCAGGAAATCCCGATTGTATATGCTAATTTTGTTTTAATTTGCAATTTGTGCTCCAAAATTTTTACATATTGAGTTTATTCAGCACAAGGGATGCCTAACAGAAAAGGATGATGAGTTTACTTCTTTAGAACCACTACAAAATGCATGCATAAGAATCCAACGCAAAGGGAATTTGATGACCCCAAACTAAGCCACACGCTGTAAGTCAGAGTTACGTTTTAGGTGGATTTAAATAAAGGTATTGTTCATTTCTTTCATAAGGAGAAACTTTCCAAGTGCCCTACCATACTTTTGCTTTATTTTGTGTGCACGGTCTACTACTTCATATATTCTAATGATATATTCTCATCTAATGGAAGTATAAGCGTAAATTTCCTAGGTATGACATCAGTCAGAATGTGCCCATAAAAGCTTATGTAAGGAGTGAAAAGAATGATAATGTGTTTCAAAACTGAAACACACCATTTGTATCATTTGTGTCACAACTTCTGCTTTCTTATCACTGTTAAAGCAAAAATACAACCATCAACTTGCAAACTGGGGGAAAGTGTTTCCCTTTAAAACCAAACTTAAAAAAAAAGAAGATCATGTCTTTCAAAGATCATTTTGGTGAACATATAGCAATGACATTTATCCTTTAAATAAAATGCTGTAAAAGTTAAAGTGCCATGTAAGCTTTTTTTTTTTTTTTTCATGGGCAAGTTCAATTGTTAAAATTTGGGTAATGGGATTACTTCCTTTGGAATCAGTTCTTCCTTATTTTTTTGTAAAGATAATGTCTGTAGATGACAGAAAATGAATATATATGTTTTGACACTGAAATTCCCAAAGTTGCATGTTAGTCATCTACTTCATGTTCATTTTAAATCTCCCTGGTATATATTTGAAACTTCACACTGCGAAGCATAAAATGAATGTAAAATCTTATGACTACATCAAAGAGACTCCAAAATTAATACAGCTTTTACCATTAGGTCGCATAATATTCAATAGTAAAGGGAAGTAAAGTCAAATAAGGAACCACAGGCTCATCATACATAAATTATTTAGGACATTTTATGTACCAACCCTGGTCATAGTACTTTCATCAAATTTATTTACTCCTTCCTTCACTTCATTGACTAAACAAATATTGGGCTAACCGCCAAAGGGATAAACATGAAGAAAGATCTCGTCTCTCTCCTCTACCCTCAAAAGCAAGAGACAGACACGCAAGTAACAGTTACAGTATAATAAAATAACTGTTATAATAGAAGCAGTTGCCTCTGCTATGAGAGCACAGGAGAAGCAGCTATCCTGAGGACAGAAGGACCACCCAAGCCTTCATTGACAGGTCTCAGCAGCTGATTATATATAGACAAGGTCAAAGAAGAAATCCAAGATAAGTTCAGATATCTGACTTGACACCTAGCTGGTGTCTATCTCTGAATAAGCAAACATAGATCTGGAGAAATGGAAGAAGGGGTTATATTGCCTATTCGTACATATTAAGTGTGAGTTGCCTGTAAAATACCTACCCTGGGTACCTAATAATCAGTGTATATGCAAGTTTGGCTTCAGAAGAGAACTCTAAGCTGAATAGATTTGAGAGTAGGTTTGAAAACAAAGACATAAAGGAAACTGCCTAGAAGTACCAGACATGGGAGATCATTAAGCATTAATTTTGCTGAGGAACAGAGTAATCCAAATTGACTATTTCTTAGAATATTGTCAACTCCAGAATCACATCACATATTCTAGTGGGAATTAGAGCCAAACTTATCAGAGATACTGAAGAATTTTAATGGGTGTCTTGTGTCAGAATAACTCCTGCTACTAATAATAATGATAAAAATATCACCATGCAAATCAACACAAGCTCCTAGACAGAGAAAAATTAGGCAGAACCTTTATAATTAGACCATAGAAGAGCAGAACTTCCATATTAACTAAAAATGTGACCTGTAAATGGCCACTACTATTGAAGTTCTCATTTCTATGACGCTGGTAAACAGGAAAAGGGCTTTGCACCTGCCTCCTGGTCCACGATAGTCTGTCTGGGTAGGTATCAAACTAACGTGTTGGAAGCACAAAAACACAATTTCTGATGATAAAATAAAACTGAAATATTAGTGACCGCTCTTGATATTGGCCTTATGGTCTTAGAAATGGAGAAATGACTCAGTATGATAACCAGGGGGCAAAAAGCCAAATGAACACAGTTGTACAGACCAGAACCTGTGCGAGATGAGCTTGGGAGAGCCATCCTGGGTACCTGAGCCGGTAAACGCAGTCCAAAGTATGACAGCTTCAAACGTTTCTATTCAGCGATGTCCTACCAACTTGCTCTCCGCACTCCTGTCATCTGCTATGTCAATTAATCCATGACATATCCCTCCCTCGCTCTTTTCCAAACTCTTAGATCACAGTTGGAAACCTTGGCTTGATGTGGCTTCCCTCGCCGCTCAATTTATAGAGATTCCAACTCACCTCCTGTTGTTAACTTTGGCTGTTCCCCGTCTCCATCGTCTGAAATTACACACAGAACCAAGTGCCTGCCCGCTGCATTCCACTCCAACCACCCCTTTTTGTTGCTTTTGGCATATCAGAAGCAATTCTATACACTTAAGAGGCAATTAAAGATTGAACAGGTAATGTGCAAATCTTCCAAAAATACTCGATTGAGAGCAATAAGAAATATCGCAGGGGCGCCTGGGTGGCTCAGTCGATTGAGGTCCGACTTCAGCTCAAGTCATGATCTCACGGTTTGTGAGTTAGAGCCCGAGTTGGGCTCTGTGCTGACAGCTCAGAGCCTGGAGCCTGTTTCAGGTCCTGTCTCCCTCGTTTTCTGCCCCTCCCCCACTAGTGCTCGCTCGCTCTCTCTCTCTCTCTCAAAAATAAACAAACATTTTACATAAATAAAGTTTAAAAAAAAGAAATAAGGCATGCATTATTTAATTAAATGGCATTTATAACTATTAATAATTAGATTACAGTTACATGTGCAACTTCATCAAATTTTCAAAGTAGAAATAACGGCGTAACATTTGATCTTTCACAGTAAACACAGAAGTTCAAAGGCCCTATGAAAATAAAATTCAACTGCTTCTGACATTTGCAATGAATATTAATTGGCTTAAATTATTTGTTAAAAGCTTCAAAGAGAAATGCCCTTGAAATCATGTAGCTTCAAAATAGATACGTGGTAAGTTGTAGTTACATTAGGACACAGTCATTTTAAATGTATCCACGACCATTCAATTTCACGTCTATCTCCTCTCTCTTCAGAATGGGGTTCACCAGCACAGCTCTGCAGTCACCTAAAGAATTTGCCAGCACATCCGCTGACTGGGCCCAGAATGATGGCTACAGCCCCAATAGCTTAAGAGAACAAAGGAACTGGGGGGTTGGAGGGAGGGATGTGTAAGCTCCTTTTTCCACATTCCTCCCTCAAACTATAGAGAAGCAAACAAGCATCTGCCAGCATGTTGCCTCCACCATCCCTGCCAAGGTGTTGACACCGTGTACAGTTCAGCCCTTGGCCTTCAGAGAGGTTAAGTCCAGAAACTCCACTTCTCCCTTACCTGCGAAGTCCCTATGAAAAGTTCGCCATTGAGAGGGCCTCATGTGAGATCTGGAAGGTGCAAGTTGTTGTTTTTGGATGAGCCACAGGCAGGCTCCCGGGTGTCAGCAGACAACAGAGGTTTGACCCAGAGATCTGGCACCCTTCTGGGACTCCCACACTTCCAGATTTCTTGAAAGTGGGCATCCTGGGCGTGGCTCTCCCATTGTCCAACGGTTGTGTAAGTCTCTGATTCCTGGAGTTAACTTCACCCCACTGAGATGGCTTCATCGGCTTCCATTTTCTCGCTCACTGTATCCCAGGGCGGAAGACTGGTTGGTTTGATCTGTCCAGGCTTGCTATTAATTGGACGATGTGTTACTAGTGGGCAGGGGTACTTCATCTTTCACTTGGACCCAGAGGGCTGTCTTTAGTTTCTTGTTCCATGTGGTAAGCACATCTGGACAGGTCCCCAAACCTTCCGTATTCGTTTTTTATTGCTACTGTAAAAAACTACCACTAAGTGAGTGGCTTAAACAAACAGCACTTTATTATCTTCGAGTTCTGCGGGTCAGAACTCTCATGGGGCTGACTAAAATCAAAGGTGTGAGCAGGGCGGTGCTCTTTCGAGAGGCTCTAGGAAAGAATCTGTTTTCTTGCCTTTTCCATCTTCTATGGATGGTCCACATCCCCCAACTTGTGGCCCTCCATCACTTCAATGTGTCCTTCTGTCCTCACACCTTTTTCTGTGGCCCTCTTGACTCCATCCTATAAAGACCTTTGTGATTTTAATGGGCCCACCTGGATAACCCAGGATAATACCTCTCTCTCAACATCCTTAACGTAATCACATCCACCAAGTCTCTTTCACCATGTAAGATAAACTATTCATAGCTCTTGGGAATTAGGATGTGGACGCGGGAGGTAGGGGTGGGGTGCGTTATTCTACCCACCACACCTTCTCGGAGCAGCCTGCCAGCCCCTTCCACATCCAAGCAAGTGGTCTAGGGTTTGCTCTGAATATCTAGTCCCTTTCTCCCTTTGCAAGCACACTCGAGTTTGTGGGGCCCAATTCTCAATAAAAAGTAGGAGTAAAAAGTCCCACTTTGAATGAAGCCTAAAGCACATACACTAATACAGATTTCACAAAATCCTGCACGGAAGATTATACAGACAAACAGAATCCCTATTTATATTTTCCATCTGGCTAGCGATCTTGCCTGGTTGGTTTGCGTTATCGATCGGAATCCTGGAGAATGAGAAGAGTAGATGGGGGACCCAAGCCCCTAAACTCATCATACCTACTCTATAGATATTCAATGAACTACCCAAATACTCTTGTTTCCAACTTATCTGTTCTGCAATTCGGGTTTTGTGAAACAAACTTTTCAAAATCAAGGCACACCTGTATAAATCTACATTTGAGTAAAAGTTCAATACGACGTGAAGCGTCTGCAAAATACAATAAACTTCCCAAAAATACTTTCACTCTTTGACACTAAAATACAGTAAAATCATAACACCCAGTATTTTGCAATTTTATATCAGTACAGAACAAAAAGCCTTGTGAATGCTGATCGACGAGGCTATTCTCTTCACTCACACTGAATTAGCAAGCATGTACTGTCTCGTTCACGTTGCCGATTTCTTCAGCCAATACAATCCTCATTAGCTATAAATAAAGTTGTCTTCCTGACATTCATAACTGAATATTTAAATCAATGTCAGATGCAGAAATGTCCTTGGTGACCACACGGCAACTGTTTAAAGAGCATAATACCTGCCAGAGCAGAAGCTTCATCATCTGTTTAACTGAGAATAGCATTATTTGATTAGAACACAACAAAGCACTCATGGAAATTCTAAAACAATATGATGGCAAAGCCAGAAATGACACTGGCCTGAATTATAATGCAGCTCAGGGATTCTTTGGCCTAGAAAAATACAGGCTGCAGAAGGTTACAGAAAGCCCTATTCTGCTCCTGCTTTCCTTTCTTATTCTCTCAGACATCCATCCATTCATTCACGTCCATTCATTCATTCATTCCTTCATTCATGCATCCGGCATCTATTATGTACCCAGCCCTGACGACGCGAAAGTCAACGATACACAGTCCCTGCTTTCAATTTGTTCACTCTCTACCAAAGAAGAAAAACACTCAAAACACCAACGCTTCACACGCTACGAAAAGTGCTGTCACAGAGGTCACTGGGAGCAAGAGAAGGAGTCAGTCACTGTGCACAGAGAGCTCCCAGCAAGAAGCCACACAGCGAAGCGGCTAAGCATGGGTCTGTGGAGCCAGGCTGCCTCTTGGTGACTAATCTTTCTGTGCTTCACGTTGCTGTGCGTTAAACAGAAATAATAATAGCACTTTAAGCACAATGAGGGCAGCATCGACATACTAACAAGGGCTAGATAGGCATAACAAATGCTATATAAATGTCAACCAACTTGAAGTTTCACAGGAGAGGTAATATTTGAGACAGGCTTTGAAAAATAGGTAAACATTTGTCCGTGATGAAAGAAGGAAGAACATTCCAGGTGGGCCGAAGCTTCTTTTCCTCTAGGAGTTTTTCCCCACTGCTGGTGGGGCAGCTTCAGTGACAGCCCATACATCTGCTTCAAGAATAACCCACCACCTTAGGGAGGATCCACACTGCCCCTTTCTCTACTCTAAGCATATCCAACTTCTTGGAAGTTCCCCCAATGTCTTAGTGGTAACATCATCAAGCCCTGTAAATTCTAACTCCCACCAAATCTTTAGCCTGTCCACTTCTGCTCTGGCCCCATTTAACCTCTTCTCCACAAAGTAGCAAATCATCTTCCTAATACGTCAGTGTTTTCATGTTACTCCCCTCCTTAAAAAAAAACTGTTCACGCTGCACTAAGAATAGATCCACACTCCTTACCAACCTACAAGACCCTTTGTGAGGAAGCCCCGACCTCTTTTCTCCCCTCATGTCTCACCACCTGTGCTCCAAGCAGAGCGGCCATCTTGAATGTCTGCCTTCAAGCTCTCTCCCGCCTCAAGGACTTTGGTGAATCAGCCCCACTACCTGAAGCCTCCTTCCCTTCATTCTCTATCTGACCAGCGGCTTCTTTTCCTTTAGAGCTCAGCTTGAGAACTAGTGCTGGCCAGAGGGAAGAGCATTCAGAAGGGAGGTGGGCCGGCAGAGAGGTGTTTCGACTCTGCTGTGTCAGGCTATGTGAGCAGAGAAGTCACCTGGTGTTTCTGGGCCTGTGTGTCCACCTATAAAATTAGGGGAGTGGGCCAGGTGCATGCCCATCATCCTTCCAGCTCCCATCGTTTTTCTCCCGCCCTTCAACAAACATAACCTTGTCGTATTCTTTTCTCCCTTAATTCTCTCAAGGACCAGCCTAAAGCCATTTTTTCCATCCCTCATTCTATTCCATGTCCCCCCCCCCCC
Organism: Felis catus; assembly: GCF_018350175.1. Classification (NCBI taxonomy): domain Eukaryota; kingdom Metazoa; phylum Chordata; class Mammalia; order Carnivora; family Felidae; genus Felis; species Felis catus. The sequence goes on along the minus strand of NC_058374.1, from coordinate 22,458,541 downwards.
CGCTGTCTGTCTCCACTCTGAGCCCCATAAAAGTAAACACCTAAAATAAATGGAAATAGCAGCAATGATGAGTGATATTTCCTTCTTGAAGGAGAACGTGAAACAAAAATATGACCGGTGAATCCAGACAGGGAAATTTAAAAAGTGAAACATACTGTTAGTTGTCAGGATAATGGTGCAGGCCTGTAGCCTGGACTTACAGGCCGCGAGTGGTCTGGCTCTTTCTACCTGCCTCCTCCTTGCTTTGTGCACTCCACCCACATTGGCCACCACGACTCACTCTTGAGGCGGAGCCTTCACCAGAACACTTGACCAACTTCTCTGATTACATACTCTTAACGTTTATTTATTTCTGAGACAGAGAGAGAGAGAGACAGAGCATGAGCAGGGGAGGGGCAGAGAGAGAGGGAGACACAGAATCTGAAATAGGCTCTAGGCTCTGAGCTGTCTGCACAGAGCCCGACGCGGGGCTCGAACTCACGGACCGCAAGATCATGACCTGAGCTGAAGTCAGACGCTTAACCGACTGAGCCACCCAGGTGCCCCTCTGATTACATACTCTTAAGACACCAGGAACCTCCCTTTTATCATCCTGAACACATACAGTTGTAATGCTACATTTAATTTGTGATTATTTTATTGAATCTGCCTACTCCTTTAAACTGTGCATTCTCATAGGAAAGGAATTTCATCTATTTAAACTTATCAGTAGTAAATGCCCTTCCTATCACACAGTAGGCGATGACTATTCCGAATGAATATATGTATAAAAAGAACAGAATAGAACACATCCCATACATAAGATACCCCCAATAATAGGCCCCCAGCCTGGCGTCCATGTGGCAACCAAGAATCCTGTGTCTTCTATAGACTCTATTGGGGTTCTCTTCCCCATACCCGTGCTGCCGCCTGGGATCCACAACAACCCCTGACTCCCTCCTCTTCCCATCTTGCATTTGTGCTTGTCCCTGAAGCACCTAGAACAGCAGTATTAAGAAGGAAGAACAGGAGGGGTGCCTGGGGGCTCAGTCGGTTAAGCGTCCGACTTCAGCTCAGGTCATGATCTCACAGTTTGTGAGGTCGAGCCCCGCATCGGGCTCTGTGCCCACAGCTCAGAGCCTGCAGCCTGCTTTGGATTCTGTGTCTCCCTCTCTCTCTGCTCCTCCCCCACTGGCGCTCTGTCTCTCTCTGCCTCTCAACAACAAAGAAACATAATAAAAAATTTAAAGAAAAAAAAAAGAATGAAGAACAGAAGAGGAGAGGCCACTATTACCCTGATACCCAGATGAGATGAAGATATCACAAGAAAAGAAAATTATACACCAATATTCCTTCTGAATATAAATGCAAAAATCCTTAACAAATACCAGCAAGCTAAATTTCAGCAAAATATAAAAAGGACTGCACAACACAACCAAGTGGAATTTATCCCAGGAATGCATTGTTGGCTTAACATCTGAAAATCAATTAATGTAATATATCACTTTAATAGAATAAAGAACAAAAATCATTTGATCATCTCAGTAGACACAGGAAAAGCATTTCACAAAATCCAATAGCTTTTATAATGGAAACACTCAACAAACCAAGAAGAGAAAGGGAACTTCCTCAACCTGAGAAAAGGTATCTATACAAAACCCACAGGTAACATTATACTTAATTGTGAAAGACTGAATGCTTTCCCCCTAAGATCAGAGACAAAACAAGGACATCCACTGTCACCCTTCTATTTAATATTGTTCTATAGGTTCTAGCCAAGGAAATAGAAAAAGAAGGAAGGAAGGGGGGGGCGGGGGAAGAAAGGAAGGGAAGGGGGGAACAAGGGAAGAAGAAAGCAAGCATCCAGATTGGAAAGGAAGAAATCCCAAAGAACAATTTAACAAATAGGTGCAATACTTATGCTCTTAAAATCACAAAACATTGATGAAAAAGTTAAAGACCTAAATAAATAGAAAGCCATATATGTTCATACATTAGAAGAATTAGTATTGTTAATATGGTATTACTCCCCAAATTGATCTACAGATTTAACACAATTCCTGCCAAAATCCCCGCTATTTTAACAGAATTTAACAAACAGATCCTAAAATTAAATGGAAATTCAAGGGACTCAGAGAGCCAAAACAATCTTGAGAAATAAGAACCAAGCTGGAGGACTTGCCAATTTAAATTTACTACAAAACCATAGTATACAAGACAATGTGACACTGACATAAAAAAAAAATAGACACAGAGACAGATAAATGGAATAAAACTGAGAGTTCAAAAATAAACCCTCACATTTATGTTCAATTGATTTCAGCAAGGATGCCAAGACAATTAAACTCTTCAACAAATGGTGCTGGGACAGCCAGATATCCACATGCAAAAGAATAAAGTTAAACATCTTCCTCACACCATATACAAAAATTAACTCAAAATGTATTAGACCTAAATTAAGCAAGAACTAGAATTATAGAACACTTAGAAGAAAACTTAACAATAAATGTTATTGAATTTGCACAAGCCAACGAAAGAAAAAATAGATAAATTGTACTTACTCAAATTATCAAAACTTCTGTACTGCAAACTAAACCATCTTCAAAGTGAAAAGACAACCCCAAAAAAAGAAGAAAATATTGCAAATCATATATCTTACAAGGAACTTATATCTAGACAACTTACAAACGAGTACTAAAAAGACAACTCTATTTCAAAATGGACAATGTATTTAAATAGATGTTTATCCAAAGAAGATACATAAATGTCCAATAAACACATGAAAAGAGGCTCAGTACCATTAGTCATTAAGGAAATGCAAATCAAAACCACAATGAGATACACTTCACACCCATTAGGATGGCTATAATCAAAAACAAAAGCCAAATATTGGCAAGAAAATGGAGAAAATGGAACCTTCAAGGACTTCTGGTGAGAACGTAAAATGATGCAGCCTTTTTGGGAAACAGTTTGGCATTTCCTCAAAATGTTAAACCGAAGTCACCACATCACCCAACAACTCCACTCACATCACCCAACAGCTCCACTCCCAGACATCCACCCCAGAGAAATGAAAACATATATCCACACAAAGACTTGTACAAAACCCTTCACAGCAGCATTATTCATAGCAGCCGAGAATTGGAAACAACCCAGATGTCCATCAACCGATGAACGGATACACAAAATGTGGTCTATCCATGCAATGGACTATTATTTGGCAACAAAAAGAAATGAAGTGCCGATACAACATGGACGAACCTTGAACACATTACACTAAGTGAAAGAGCCAGTCACAAAAGACCACATGTTGTATGATTCCATTTATATGAAGTGCCCGGAATAGACAAGTAGTAGATAAGTGGTTTTTAGGGATTGGCAGGACTGGTAAAGCAGGCAGGTCGCGGGGGAAAGGCAAATGAGCTAATGGTATGAGTTTCTTTTAGGGGAGAAGGAAATGTTCTAAAGCTAGACTGTGGTGATCACTGCATAATCCTATGAATACACTAAAAAAAGTGAAGTGTATACTTTAAATGGATGAATTTTATAACCTGTGAATTTTATCTCAATAAAACTGTTTGTTTGTTTGTTTGTTTGTTTGTTTGTTTGTTTTAAGGGATGAAAAAAGATGCCCTGAGGCCATGCTTTTCTTTTTTTTTTTTTAATTTTTTTTTAACGTTTATTTATTTTTGAGACAGAGAGAGACAGAGCATGAACAGGGGAGGGTCAGAGAGAGAGGGAGACACAGAATCCGAAACAGGCTCCAGGCTCTGAGCGGTCAGCACAGAGCCCGACGCGGGGCTCGAACTCACGGACTGTGAGATCATGACCTGAGCCGAAGTCAGAAGCTTAACCGATGAAGCCACCCAGGCGCCCCCATGCTTTTCTTTATTTACCACTGAGGTCCCCATCTTCAGTGTCCTCACCTCTCCACACCCCCAATTCCCAGAGACCTCATTCTTCCAACAAAGACCCAATTTGGGTCCTACGGCGAAATGCTCAGGATAACTTCACCCATTATGTGTGAAATACAGATATAAATATAAATATTTATATATATATATAATTATATATATCTTATTATACATTCACTATCATATATATTTATTATACATTTATAAATTATAAAATTCAAATTTCTGAAATTAAGATTTCTGAAGATCTACCCTGATCATCTATTACAGGGTTCAGCAAACTAAGACCCACTGACCCAATCTAACCTTCAGCATATTTTTTTTTGTACTGCCTATAGTTTAGAATCGTTTTTATATTTTCAAATGTTGTTTAAAAAAAAAAAAAAGAGGGATGCCTGGGTGGCTCAGTCCGTTAAGCCTCCGGCTTCGGCTCAGGTCATGATCTCACAGTTGGTGAGTTCAAGCCCCACATCAAGCTCTGTGCTGACAGCTCAAAGCCTGGAGCCTGCTTCAGATTCTGTCTCTCTCTCATTCTCTGCCCCTCCCCCATTTGTGTTCACGTGCTCTCGCTCTCTCGCTCTCTCTTAAAAATAAATAAACATTAAAAAAATTTTTTTAAAGAATATGTGACAACACCCAAATGTAGGCTGCAAAGTCTAAAATATTTATTTACTATCTGGACCTTTATAGAACACATGTGATGATTCTTGGATCTATATTTTTGTGTCTACGATTCACTGAGTAAAAAATGTAAGCCCTGAACCTACTTTCTGGTCCACTGGGAAAGTGTAGGTAAGATACCATGATACAAAGCTGGAAATGGAATAGACAGGGAAGTACACAGAGTCATGTTTGGGGTCCTCCAAAGAAACCTTAAGAGTCTCAGAGTGACTGTCCCTGATCTCCCTGCCCCCTGCCCCTACTGTGCCGGGACACACCCATTCTATGTGTGAGTGCCTGCCAGGAGAATCTCCTTGCCCAGGTCCCTGAAGGCTGCTGGGAGGTGGCATGCCCAGTCACTGCCAAGACTGTAGTAGGTAAAAACAAGCTCCTGGCGTCAACCCAGGCAATGGATTGCTAAGACAGTAGATTTTAAATGTTCTCACCACAAAAAAAGGAACGGTAATTATGTGACATGATGAAGATAATTATACGAAATGATGAAGATGTTTTATACGACATGATGAAGATGTTATACTTCGTACATCTTAAACTTACGCAATGTTATATGTCAATTACATCTCAATAAAGCTGGGGGTGGGGAGGGAGGCAATGGGAAGGGACAATTTCCTGACCACCACTAGAGGGAGGACAGATCCCACATTGCATAAAGGTGCTTGAAGGACCAGAATGCTGAGGAAGGAGAGGCGAGGGAGACTGCCGGACAGAAGGAAGGATGACAGAGTAGAGAGGCAAAGGATAATTGCTCTGAGTCTTCTACAAAGGGGTACTAGATGCCAGCATCCAGTCTTAGGGGTCTGGTGAGCCAAGGACACAGATGCGATTGAGAAAACCAGCATCAGAACTCTGAGTCGGTTTTCAACAAACCAAGCCCCCTTATCCTGTGCAGAATGGGGTCCCAGCAAAAGCTAGAAGAACATCCCAATTCCCGGTATCGACACTGATATTTGCCTTGCATGAATCTTAATTCTCAACGATGTCTACATATTTACTGTTGATATGCACTTTATTTATTTATTTACGTAAGCTTTTTAAACTTGAGTTTATATACTTGTTTTTAAAAGCTCGTAAAGAAATAAACACACACAGTCGACCCCTGGACAATGTGGGTTTGAACTGCGTGGGTCCTCTCATACAACAGATTTTTTTTTTACAATATGGTACTGTAACTGTATTTTCTCTCCCATATGATTTCCTTAATAACATTTTCTTAACTCTAGCTTACTTTACTGTAAGAATACAGCTTATAATACATATAACACAAAATACGTGTTAATTGACTATTTATGTTACCGATAAGGCTTCCATCCAACAGTAGGCTATTAGTTAAGTTTGGGGGGAGTCAAAAGTTATGTGCAGCTTTTTGACTTGCATGGAGGTCAGCACCCCAAATCAAAGGTCAGCTGTATTCTCCTGTTGAACAAACTTGTAAGGAGTCAAGAGAGAGGCTACTTACAAGAATGGCAACCTAGATCTTCATAACGTAACAAGATGGAGATTAGTATTTTATTAATTAGAAATTAAGACTCATTTTCTCATATGAAAAATCAAACTATAGCATTATTATTTTCTAATGCTCGGAAGTGATTTAAGTAGCTTTTTCCCAAGGCATCTGGGACCCTGAATGCCACATCTAACATTGTTTCTATGAGCACAATATTTCCAAACAACCTACTTGGGAAAAACACTCAGAACAAAATGTGTTTGTAAACTAGACAAAAATATACGTGTACACCGGTTGTTTGAAAAGCTAAAAGTCACCCACCTCTTTCTTCTTATTGTTATGATAGTTTGGGTTTCTATCCTTGAGTTCATACCACTGCCTCCGCCCCCAACACACATGGTCTCTCCTGAAGAATTGCTCTGGCTGCATCTTTCACAGTTACAGGAAAATGGATTTCTCACAGCTATACTTCAAGGTTGTTGGCCCCATTTCTGCTGCTGTGGTAACTTTTCCTGGCTCCAGAAAAGCGACTCTAAACTAATGTAAATTGGACAAGGTCACAGAGAGTGCTAAGAACAGAACTGGTAACCTACAAGCACTAAACCCAAGGCTCTCTTTCTATTTCTAGAGCAAAAAATGGGCACAACATAACACTTTTCTCTGTTAAGGCAAAACTATTATGAGCACTTAGGACTAAAAATACTGTCTGTTGAGTCAATTTTACAAGTTGCCCTGAGCTCGAGACTGCTCTGAGCTAGCAGGAATTATAAGCTGCAGAGTCTAGTATGATAATTTTATAGAAATATAATAGTGTACCCAACTTTAACACATAGGCACTATATCTGCTCACAGTACCCTGGAAGAAGTCATAAAAACATCCTATCAGTTCAGCCAACAGTGCATTAAACAGGTACAGCCTATTATCAAGCAATTAAGGAGTGTTGTTCAGCACACAGGCTGTTCCCAGCCTTGGGGATAGCTTTAGAGGTGCCATCTTAACCATTATTTTTTCACATAGTGTCTCATTGGTTAATGGATATGGTTCCATAACTCCTCCTCAGGACAACCAATGAGAATAGTCATGTTAAGACAGGCAAGAAGAAAAGCCAGTAGCAGGAGACAAGAAAAAGAAAAGCAGTGAAAATCCAACCTGGGTGGTCAACGAGCTAATCTACAAAGTCTCTCTCAGTTCCCTCTCCCCTTCCTGTTCTTAATCCTGACTTCAGTAGGTGACTCCATTAACAAATAATGTTCCAGAAACAGCTTGGTTTTCCAGTTTGACCCCGATCTCTACTTTTGACCCCTGGAATGCCATTCTCCCCAGCCTCCCACTGACACTGCCATTTAAGAAATACAATGTGATCCCTTAGGGGAAGAAGACCCTTACCCCTTTTGGAGATGATGTGCATGGATAGCATGATGGAATGTGATACTGTTGCCCCAAGGATGGACCTTACAGCAGCAACCTTCCAGAAGCCCCTGGTCAGAGGTATTTCATGGAAATGATTAGGTCATATCTTGGAGAGATAACTGCATTTTATTTCCTAATTATTTCTAGCAGCAGATGTAAGCAACCTTTGGGATTCCTTCAAGGTCATTTCCAAATAGACTAGCTAAGGATCCTGGCAGAATTCTGCCTCTGACCATAAACCTGGTCAAAGGAGAGACAAAAAGGCCAGGAAACCAGAGATGATACCATAAGAGTAATATCTTATACTAATTAAGCATGTACTTGAATAGAGTATATGGTATTTGTAGTCATAAGAGCTAAAAAGGAAATTAGTGCAAGAAAAGAGGGATAAAAAGTTAGAGGGGTATAATCTTAAATAGGGCAGCCAAGAGAAGCCCTATTAAGAGAAGGAATTTAAGAAGAAGATTTGAAGAGAGTGAGAGTATCAGCAGGTGCTTAGGAGAGAGCATTCCAGACAAAGGGTAGAACAAGTTCAAAGTTGCTTTGCAGAAAGCATACCTGCTATGTTGCAGGAACAGGCAGGACATCGGTATGGAAGAAACACAGTGATTGTGGGGAAGTTGGAGAGGTCAGAAGGGCTAGAAGGGACTAGATTGTTTCCTTTACTCTGAAAGAAACAGGAAGATGTAAATGAACTATAAGAGTAAGATGTGAGGATGTACAATGTAAGCACAGGAGTAGTGTGAGCTGACTTCCGTGTTAGTACTATTGCCCTGGCTGTGTACTGAACCTAGACTTGGGGTGGGGCAAGAAAGACGTAAGGAGACCACTGCAATAATCCAGGTGAGAAATAGTAGAGGCTTTGTCTTGGCTGGTAGCAAGGCAGGTGGTGAGAACTGGTCAGATTTGGAATACATCTTGAAGGCACAGCTGCAAGATTTGAGAATGCAAGGGTGACTCCAAAGTTTTGGGCCCAAGCAATCAGAACAATGGAGCAGTCACTTGCTTAAAGAAGGAGCAAATGAGAAAAGTAGGCTTGGTGACAGGGCATCTCAGGGTCCCGTCTACCCAGAAAGTGATATGCAAAGAGAACAGCATTTCAGATTTACAATCTTTAGAAGGATATGGCTCTCATATTAAGAATTCCAATTCTTGGGGCGCCTGGGTGGCACAGTCGGGTAAGCGTCCGACTTCAGCCGGGTCACGATCTCGCGGTCCGTGAGTTCGAGCCCCGCGTCAGTCTCTGGGCTGATGGCTCGAAGCCTGGAGCCTGTTTCCGATTCTGTGTCTCCCTCTCTCTCTGCCCCTCCCCCGTTCATGCTCTGTCTCTCTCTGTCCCAAAAATAAATAAACGTTGAAAAAAAAAATTAAAAAAAAAAAAAAAGAATTCCAATTCTACCTAAGTGATACTTCCCTCCTTCACTCTGTCATCGTATACTCATTCATTCATTCCTTTTTTCAACAAATGGTAACTGAGTATCCACTGTGTACCAAAGACACAATGGACATACAGAAGCAAGAAATACCTGGCTCCTTTCTTTATAACACTTACAACCTAAAGTGGAAGTAATAAAGAAATGATTATGCAAATACACCCATACCTACATATAAAACAAAACAAAAATTTGCTAATACACAAACAAAGGTGTTAGGGACTTAAGTAATGGCCCATGGTTGTGGAGCTGGGGAAAGACAGAGTTAGAACATAAACACAAGTTGTCTCCTTCCAGAGCTCACATGCTTATTTATGTTAACAGAGTGATCAAACACCAGCCAGCACCAGCATTGTTCAGTGGAGACAGAACACAGCAGCCAAGAAGAGTCTGAACTCGATTCATGGGGTCCTGTACAATATGACTGTCACAGAATCTCTTCCAGGCCAGAGTTCCCTCATCTTATAGATGATCTATATAAAGACCAGATGATCTCGAAAGCCCCTTCTGGCCCTGAAACTGTGATCCCATGATGTGCAGTGGTGGCAAAATGTAAGAAAGTACATGTGGGAAGCACCCAATCCAAACTTAATTTATTCCACAGTTCTGCCTAGGCTAAACCTGTGTGTGAGGCTGAAACTCATGGACCCTTGACCAAGTCCTTCACTGCTGTGTCCCATCAAGGACCTGGAAAGGCAGCAGGAATGGGGACAGTAGGAGGTTGGCAGGTGGGACCTTTCTCAGAGGTGGGACCAAAGACAGGATGTGAGCTGGAGAGAGAGAAAAGAGGAAATCCATGGATAGCAGATCCATTAAGGTGCCCCTGTGCTTAGGTGTCCTGAGGGTGTGATTTCTTGTCAGGCCTAGAACGGACACTATACAGGACTCTCGTGCATATAAATGTGAGCCTGGGAAATTTAGATCCTTCACCTTTCTAGGCCCCAGTTTTCTCATCTGCAAAAACAAGGCTAGATCATTTCTATGCTCAGTAGTCTTCAACCTCACACTCCTATAACCTCAGCATGTTTGTACCCTAACTACATTTCCAAAATAAAGTCCTACCCTCTAGAATGTACTCCTTGTAAAATCTACAAGATTCATTCAAATAGTCTTTTGATCTACCAGTGCAATTCTAGTAACAATTCAATTCAAATATCCACAACGGAAGAAACATTTCAGTGTCTGGTTAAAGAATCCCGAAGTTTAGCTACCATTTTTAGTATTTATTTATAGTTCCTTCTAAAATACAATTTTTAGTCACCATACATTGTCCACAATCACAAAACTCTTCCTAGAACTCTGACAATGTCCTAAAACATCTTCAAAATACCTAATGATAGAAAATATGGGTTATTTTCTATTTGCTAATTACAAATTGCTACTCAGTGCTGGTATACCAAATTAATGACATCAACTACAGAGTACAATATCTAAACCCAACACACTCTACATTGACAAACTCTGATTTTAAAAGACAAATTAAATCATTTCAGTAAAATAATCTTATTTCATAAGTAGAGAAAATGAGGTTGACAAAAATTCTAGAATGGCTCCAAATCACATAGCACCAAAAGCTTCCAATAACTAAATCCAGGATTAATACCTATAAGCTCTTGACTCAGATCACCAAGTTATTATTACTGTTGAAAAATACTGGTTTAAAAAAAAAAGAAGTAGCTCTGTTTTGCACATAATAAAAATATATGAAGTTTTAGTTTTTTGGTAAAAATAAAAAAATTAATGGGGGGAAAAAACCCTTATCATTCACCTGGGAATTTACCACCTTCTACCTGTGCAATGGGTTCAATTACTTAAGCCAAGGAGAGCCTTGCACATGTGTTTAATCTTCATTGCTAAAATCTCTGTATAAATATTTTAATTGAGTTTAAATTAAATATAGTTAAAATACACAAGTAGAAATTTGCACATTAAGTAGCAAAATATTAAAAGATGTTTGAAGGAATTATTTTGGTAATTCTAAAGTATTCTTTCATCAACCTGTTCCTCTACCCTAGACACATCCAAATCACCATATTATCAACATATCCACATGAACATGGCATCATGACCTCCATACGGTAATTAACAAAGGCCTTGCTCTAAAAAAGTTATAACCCAAATATCCACAGAGATTCCTGTATTTCATAGAGCACGGAGTTGAGTGCTGCTAATTTCCACTGGTTTAAAATGGAAGACAAAAGTTGTTTGTTAAAGAATATATACTTCCAAATGTTCATGAGCCCTATCTTTTTTTTTCTCCTGCCCTCTCCAGCTCCCTGATTCCTTCCCCTTTCAACTCATTCTCTTTCTTCTTTAATGTCCCCCCAATAGAGTAGCCCCCCAACCCTTACCCATAGGTTCATTTTCCAAGGTTTCAGTTACCCACAGAGGTGTGGTCAAAAGGTCAGTAGTAGTCTAATGCTACATCACAATGCCTTCCTCTCATTAGACAGGTATCTTAGCATCTCACATCATCACAAGAAGCAGGGTGAGTACAGTACAATATGTTGAGAGAGACAGACCACATTCATATAACTTTATTGCAGTATTCGTTATAAGTGTTCTATTTTATTATGGTACTCTTAATCTCTTACTTGCATAATTTACAAGTCAAACTTCATCATAAGTATGAATGTATAAGGAAAAACACAGTATGTATAGGGTTCAGTACTATCTCCAAAATTTCAGGCATCTACTGGGGGTTTTGGACGGATCCCTTCCCCCTCCAATGAGGGGGACTACTATACAGCATGGTTATCTTTCTTTAAAACAGTCTTCAATATGAATAACTTATCCTTTCATCCATTCAGTTAACAGACTTTATCGATGACCTACTATGTGCTTGGCACAGTATTGGCCTCTGGGCATCAAAAAGAATGATAGTGTCGCTGACTTCAGGGAGGATGAAATACAGCAGATGTTGGGCTCCACAGTTAACGAGATGGGTGGGAGTGAGTCACTGTGGTGAAAACCAGGTAGCACCTGCCGTCTCCTGTAGGGCACGTATTTTTTCCATCTTCTTTCCCGACCACTGCTCTTCCAGACCGTAAGCTCCCTGAATACTGGAACCAAACATCAGTCATTTCTGTTGCCACAGCCTCTAACACAATGCCTGGCACACACTGGGCCTCCTAAAGTGTTTCTGCGTGAATAAATGAATGAATCGGAGTAAATGAAATTGGGTGACCAGTATGCATCATGAATGACTTTTTGAAAGATGGGGTTTAATTAATCGTCTTCGTCCCCCAAAGTGTATGTACCCTTGGTACCAGAAGCCGGGTGGGACACCGGACTCCCAGGCACAGACGGTCCTACTCTGGAAGAAGATGCCTTCGTGGCCTTCCCAGAATAATCGCGTCACATTTTGTCCAAACTTCCCTGAGAACCCTCCCAGGAGAGGAGAGGGCGGGCGAGCCGGCCCGCGGCGCCCCCGCCTGCCCTCCGCGGGGCTCTGCTCCTAGCGAGGCGCGCGGCTGCCGTGAACTTTTTTTTTGTTCCCCATCAGAAGTTCGGTCAAGTTAAAGGATAAAACCTCCTTCGGGAGTCCGGTTAGAGAGGAAGGAGCCAAAGAAGAGCCGAACGGGCCCCGCGAACGGCTGAGCAGGGAGCTAGGGTCGCGGGCAAGCCCGGTGGCGTCCGGCCCTGGCGGCGGGGCGGGGAAGCGCCTGCAGACTCGAGGGGACCGGCGCAGGGTGGGGGGCAGCCGGAGGCGCGCCGCCGCCCGCCGGTCAGCCTGCTCCGGACGGGGAGCACTAGCCACCGAGGCTCCAGAGGCGCCCGACGGCCACCGCAGCGACCTGAGGCTTCACGCCCGCCTCCTCCCCCGACCGGGGTCTCCCGCGCGGAGGCTGGAGCGCCTCGGAGCACCCCCAACCTCGCGCTCCGAGCGCGGGCTCTGCGCTCGCCGCCGTCCCCACCCTCCAGCGTCGCCGCCTCGCGCCGGCTTCTCGCTCCTCGTGCCCCCGTCGTCCGGCGTCCGGAAGCGCGATGGCCTCAGCGCGGCCCCGGGTAAGGAGCCACGCAATATTCTAGCCGCGCCGTTTCCAGCCTCTGACAAGCCCCCGGCTCGCCGCTCCAGGGGGGCACGCCAAGGTCACCAGCATAGGTGTGACTACCTCCACCTTCATTCTCGCCACCCCCCTCCCGCCCTCAGAGCTCCAGGCTCGGGCTCCTCTCGCGTCCCTCACCCCAGCCGGGGTCTCTGCCTCTGGCACCCCCTCACCGCCCCCCCATCGGGATCCCTCCCCGCCCTGGCCCTCCCGGAGTCCTCGCCCGCCTGTGGTAAGGCTCACTTTCTCTCCCGGGCGAGACTGCCTCGGAAGTGTGCCCTCGTCGTCCTCAGAGAACGAGGGGAGGAGATGTGCCTGCCACTCGCTCCAGGGGAGCGGCGGGGAAACCGACGCAAACTTCTGCTGCACTTACTTCGGGCCGAGGCTGCCGCCCCCTCGCCTCGCCTCTCTCTCCCACCGGCAGCTGCTCCGCGGCGACCCGGAGCCACCGCGCTCTCATTCCCCACGCCGGCGCAGCTGCGAAATGCGCAGGACTCGGGGGTCTCTCCCCGGCGAGCGCGCCCGGGGCGGGGAGTGCCGGGGCGGAGGTCCGGCCGCCGCGCTCCGCGGCGAGCTGTGCAGCGGCCGCCTCCGGCAGCCCGGGGAGGCTGCGCACGCCGCCGCGCGCCCGCTCCTCCGCCGGGTCGTTTCTGTCCGAGTTGCAGTTTCAGTGCCTGCCAGGACTGCAGCACCCTCTCCGTCCTCCCCCGGAAACGACTTTCAATTCACCTGGAGGCTCGCGAGGCTCCCCCGCGGGCGGGCAGCGTGACAGCGGGTGCAGAGGAGAGGGAGGAGCGCGCGAGCGGCGCCTGCCCGAGTGCGCCTCCAGCTTCCTAGGCGAGGAGCGCGCAACCCTCTCCAGCCGCTCTCCTCGGGACTGCAGTCCTGACGTCACCCCACCCCCCCCCACCCCGCGGAGGAGCGGCTCGGAGGGTGGGGTGCCGGGAGCGAGGATGCGCGAGTGTGAGCGGGAGTGTGAGCGCGTGTGTGTGCACGCGCGCGTGTGCCTCGCGAGGCTGGGGACCGGTCGGAACCGCAGCTGGATCTGCGACTAGCCAGAAGCCGAGCTCCCTGCGAACAGGCGCCGAGGGGCTGCCGTGAACAGCCGGGGGCGCTCGCTTCCAGGTTGGGGCGGGGATCCGGGGATACTACCCACGCGAGTTTGAAAGCGACCAAAGGAAACGGATTAACGCGACAGGGGCAGTGGGAGAGCGGGAGTCGGGCGCTCTCTTTCCCCAAAGTTGCAGGATGCTCTGGGCGCCTTTAAAACACTGCGCTGGATGTTTAGGAAGAAGAGAGGAGTAAACCTTGCGAGAGGGTTGATTTTCACCTCCCATGGGAAGGAGGCGGGGTGTGGACGGGAAAGGTCCTCTCAGGGTCCTCTTGGCCTCCACTCTCTCTGAGAGGTCCTAGGAAGGTGCTCGCTTTGGTCCGCCACCAGGGTGCCTACTCTGAACAGACACCGCTGTGTACTGAGAAGTTGCTGTAAAGGGATCAAGGGGGCCTGGCCTTTCCCACCTAATTCCCAGCCCCGCGTGAACCTGGGGGAAGTTTCCACCAGAGCTGGGCGGAACCAGAGAAACGGGTCAAGGCCGAGGCTTGACTGTAGATGCGCGATTCCTTGTCCTTGGGTTCTGGGTCGGAAGCTGCGATGGTTAGAACTCCACGCAGAGTCCCTAGAGATCATCAGGGTGAAGCCACAGTTTGAGTCATTGCCACACTCCCAAATCCTTAAGCAGCCACCCAACTTTCCTCGTTCTCTGAAGTTGTCCCGGGGATCAAAAATAGAAGACCCTTTCTGTGGAGGAACCAAATGAGAGGTCTTCAAGAGGTTCTGGGATGGCTCAAGTTTTCCCTGGAGCGTTTGTCCCTTAGGAGCGACCCGGCCATCTTTGGGGCAAAGTGCCTGGCTCGGTGCCCCTGCTGCGCTCTGCACAGCCCGGGAGTGCCCTCCCGCCGCCCGCCGCCTCCGGGCTGGAGCAAAATGTGCAATGCGCTCTCGCCGAGACCGGATCCGCTGTCAGCCGTGAGATGTCAGGTGCGCACTGCAGTGACCGCAGGAGCAGCCCGCGGTTTTGCCCCAGCCAAGTGGCAGTGAGTTTTTAATGCAGGCGTCTTCCTGAATAGTGTTTGATCTCCGAGTTGCCTCTAATTCGTTGAAACACTTGCTTCAAATGGAAAGAGTGGAGGGTGGGAAGCAGGAAGTAAACAGAATGGGAGAGAAAGATCCCCTGCTCACACTTTTAAACTTCAGCTTCTTAAAGTTACTAAAAGTAGGATCAGCCCTGGTTGAAGCAGCAGAAAGTTTCGTTGCATTCTTGAATCTCCAGTGGAAGCTTAACAGAATAGCAGAAAGTTTGGGATCTTGGGCTACTGCCTGCGGTTTAAAAGCCTCAGGAATTCGCACATTTGAAACTTAGAATTCTAGCTAATCAGACAATAATATATAGGTATTCTTAACTAGGAGATGGATTTAACAAACAAGTAGAATAATTAAAATAAGTAAAGATGCAGCATGTTGCTAATTAGAAGGTAGAACAGGAAATTTTCAGGGAAGGACATAGGATATCAGCTTCCAGCACCTCTTGCAAAGGCCCTTTTTTCAACAGAGAAGTTTGAAAACACCCTGTCATCACAAAGGAATTACATAACTGGATCCTAATTATGCATGTTTCAGAAACAGTGATTCCTCAGTAGGAATGACTGTTCCTGAAACTGTTAAGTTCAGATTAGTCGTGTGGGAATAAGCAAGTCATTTAGGAAGGAATGGTTTGAAAACAAGATTGTAAAGTGGCAGGTATATGCTAGTACATACGAACCTCCAAGTTGGGGCACAATTTTGCTTCCAAGTGTTCAGTGTCAAGGGCCAGTTAGTAATGCTGTCTTAGCAGGTATGACAGCTGGCTGACATAGCCAAAGTAAGTAATGGCTATTGGATGTAGCGGGCCTAAGTACTTCTTCCTTGATTTCCTATTATATTCTGTTCACAGCTCCAGGGTAACTTTCCTTCACATTCTAATGGCATTGGTGGTTTGCAGTTCTGTCTCCTTTCTAAATTCAAAAATCTCCTTCGGAGCAGGAATTTTGTCTTTCTTTCCACAGGACCCAGCATGGTGCCTGGGAAAATGGCATTTAATACATACATGTAGACCGGATTAATTGTTTTTTAAAGAGTTTAAAATAAGTACCTGTTAAAATCTACATGTTTTAAACTGTCTCATGCCATCTATGAGAAGCAAACAAAATATATACAGTATGTATATTATATTTATATTTATATATGAAATGAAAAGGAGAGGAGAGGAAAAATCATTTCTCAAAAAGGATAACTGTCAATGACTGAGTGGGAGGTTAAGTTGTCCAGAGAAACATCACTTTCTGATCTTATCCTATGAGAATCCTTTCATGTTTGTTAATTGGCACGTATATATTTTAAACATTTGGTGTTTGGAATGCAGAACACTGCCCAAAGTGCATTGCAAATATTTTCCCATTGGTCAGAATGCATAAAATCATTTAAGTTGGGTGTGTGCACTTCTGATAAGTTAAGAAACACTCTTAGCTCAACTTGCCCTGGACTTTGCCCTAATCACTGTGAGGACCGTGCTCACTGCTCCAGGCACTGCCAATATGGCCCAACAGGCTTCAGGACAATGCTTGTGTGACCCTGCAGTTCACCTATGGCCAGGCAGTTCAGTTGTCAGGCACCTTCCAGGGACCAGATGGAAAATTATCTATACTTACACACCAATCCATAGCTGCCATATAGTCCGAACATCGTGTTTACAAAGAAGGAATAGCTCTGTTGGGAGTCAGGGTAGTTTTTTGCTTTTGTTTTTGAAGAGGGCAATATTTTAATATAAGAGTGGCTTTTTATCATATACTCTGTAGCTATTCAAGCCTCTAAACCAAACCCTTTAGCAAATACATGTTGGCAAAATCATGGAGACTCATAATTCTGGTTTACCGGAAGCTTTCTCCAGAGCAAAACAAGCTCTGATTCAACTCCTCGTTTTCTGCAACAAAAGAAGGAAGAGAAGAAGAAAGGGAAAAGGGGGAAGGGGGAAGGGGAAGGGAGAAGGGAAGGAAGGGGGAAGGGGAAAGGGAAGGAAGGAGGGGAAGAAGGGCAGGAATGAAGATTAAAATGATTTCACATAGGAAAACAGTATGGAGGTTCCTCAAAAAATTAAAAATAGAACTACCTTATGATCCAGCAATTGCACTACTGTGTATTTACCCAAAGAATCAAAGAAAATGAATTCAAAGGGATACCTGTACCCTTATGTTTATGGAAGCATTATTTACAATAGCCAAGATATGGGAGCAGGCCAAGTGTCCATCGATAGATGAAGAGAGAAAGAAGATGTATATATATGAATGGAATATTACTTAGCTATAACAAAGAATGGGGGCACCTGGGTGGCTCAGTCAGTTAAGCATCCAACTAGAGCTCAGCTGTACTGACAGCTCAGAGCCTGGAGCCTGCTTCAAATTCTGTATCTCCCTCGCTCTCTGCCCCTCCCCTACTTGTACCCAGTCTCTCTTTGTCTCTCTCTCTCTCTCTCTCTCTCTCTCTCTCTCAATAATAAATAAACATTAATTAAAAAAAAAAAAAGAATGAGGGGTGCCTGAGTGACTCAGTCAGTTGAGCGTC
The DNA here is from genome assembly GCF_018350175.1 of Felis catus. Lineage (NCBI taxonomy): Eukaryota > Metazoa > Chordata > Mammalia > Carnivora > Felidae > Felis > Felis catus. The sequence goes on along the minus strand of NC_058374.1, from coordinate 22,440,976 downwards.
CGACTTCGGCTCAGGTCATGCTCTCGCAGTTCATGAGTTCGAGCCCCACATCAGGCTCTGTGCTGACAGCTCAGAGCCTGGAACCTCCATCAGATTCTGTGTCTCCCTCTCTCTGCCCCTTCCCTGCTCATGCTCTGTCTCTATCTCTCAAAAATGAATAAACGTTAAAATTTTTTTTTTGAAAAATAAATAAATAAATAAAAAAGAACGAAACCTTGCCATTTGCAATGACGTGGATGGAGCTAGAGCGTATAATGCTAAGCAAAATAAGTCCGAGAAAGACAAATAACCCTATGATTTAACTCATATGTGGAATTTAAGAAACAAAACAAACAAGCAAAGGGGAAAAAATAAGAGAAAGAGAGGGGAGAGAAACTAAGAAACAGACTCTTAACTATAGAGAACACACTGGTTGCCAGAGGGGAGGAGGGGGGGTGGGGAGAAATAGGTCAAGGAGATTAATTAAGGTATGCACTTGTTGTGATGAGCACAGAGTGATGGATGGAAGTGTTGAATCACTATATTGTACACCTGAAACTAATATAACACTGTATGTTAACTAATTGGGATTAAAATTCAAACTTTAAAAAATCAAAAATGAGAAAAATTAGTTCACATAGGGCTTACCTAAAAACCAGTTGGCACATATATCTTTATATGTTTATTATATGTGTTTATAAAGAGAGACTATGGTCAAAATAATTTTAACAAATCGGTCCAATTGTGTGTGGATGCATTTTCAAAAAGACACGAAAAGAGTCATTTAAGCTCATGATAAAGAAAACATCAAAAATTGTAAACATTTGTTTTTAGGACATAGTAAATTTGGTATAAAACACTGGAATTTTCCTGTAACTTCTCTCAAGACTTGGATTTGCTCTTAATATTTTATGCCTCATGATATATTAATAGCTCTGTATTTGAACAGTATAGCTTTGTATAGTACCTTCTAATCCTGGTAGAGTTAACCTCAAAGACAAAATCTAAGTGGCTGATTTCTCTTAAGAAGTTAAAGTCCTAAACTGATACATTCAAATTTTAAAAATGTCATAACCGAAACAAGCAGTTGGCATGACATATTTATAAATAGTACACCTAAAGTACCATTGCAGATGAACAATAATTTTGCGATTAAACAACTGGATTTGGCTGGGGTTATTTATATTTAAAATATGATAACATTTAACTTACACATGTGTCCATATGTTGAAATGCTACTGCTCCGTAGCTTTTCAGATAGGAGTTAGAGCATTCCCTGGATCTGCTTTTCATGAGTCACAGACTACTCATCCTAAATGGACTATATTGAGACCAAAGAACATTTTTGTCACATTATGAAACCTAATGAGGAATAGTAAAGAGTCAGTTTGTTGTTTTCAATTCCGATTTGGGGGAAGGCTTCCTCAAAGGGTGGGTTTTAAGGGTTTTTATAAGGGATGCTTTTATAGGTAGATTTGCTTATGTGCGAACAATGGTGCTGCTACAGTTTTCATTCTTCCCATCAGTGGTATCAAGTCAGGGAAAGTCTTGGCCAAGAGAATAGATTTAGAAGATCAAGTACCTATCAGACTTGTTTCCTGCCCCAAAGAGCCTACGATCTGGTACCCTTTTCTGCTTTCCGTGTGACTCCCTGTGAGTTCTGCTTTGGGATTTTGGGATCCAGACACTTAGGTCTGGGCAAGTAGGGGAGGACTGAATTTATAAGAGCCAATTAGAGTTTCTTAAGAGGCATCAGGAAGTCTTTTTAAGTGGATGTAGTTACAGTGCTTTGATTTTCTCTGAATTGAGCGAAGCAGCTTCAGTCTAAGACTAAAAAGCACACTTGCTTTTATCCTTCAGCCCTTCCAGAACACTTATTTCTTTAACCCCATTTTCTGCCTGGTCTCCTTCCACTTTAGCACAGAGTAGTTTTGGGGTTTTGGTGTGTTTTTTTTTTCTTTTTCATTTAGATTGTCTAATTCAAGCAATTAGAACTTAGGTACCTCTGGGCAGAGCCCTTGTCTGCCTATGTGTTTATAAAGCATTATGTACACTTACTGTACTTTATAAATAATAATAACAGTAATCACCTTCTATACAAAATTAGAATGTTAGCATATTCAACTAGTCTAGTATGCTGATTTGCTTTAGTGCTTCATAATTATCTCATGAAACCAATGGTATAATGGGCACTACATTATACAATCTTCCAAAAATATATTCCTATATATTCTGGCAGAGAGATGCACCTGTGTTTTCCTCCACCCACCTCTAAGATACAGAAATGGCAGGGTGGTACTTAAGTTGTATTCATGTTGCAAACTATTCAGTCATCTCCTTTTCAGCCTTTTCCTCCCTAAAAGCCAGGCAGCATTAAGTATGGTTAAGAGATATATGTGTCCTAAGTAACTCGAACAAGAAGATGGGAAGCTGTAATTTTCCCCACATAAAGGGCAGCATGAGAATTGTGGATTGCCACACTCTTATTGCAAGAAATGTAAAGCCTCGCGGCCTTTATGTAAGGTTCAACCACTGGTAACTACCAACGGCCATTGCTGTAACCTGCTTGAGCCTTCATTGTCTGATTAAACAGCAACCAGAAAATTAGTCGGACTTTGGGGTAAAAACAGAGAACTGCCTCTCATTTTCAACCTCAGAGGAAAGAGCAAAGAAAGTGTGGAAAACACAGTGGATAAATACCTCTTGGTTCGCAGTAAGCAGCACTGCTGGTCTCTTCCTGCAACAAACTTGCCAGGTTGAGGTAATTAAGTTAGTACTGCGGCTTAAATCATTAGGCAGACAGGTCACATGCCCAGAACACCCATGGCATTTGAAAATATATAGTGTTGAAAGAGCAGCACTACATAAAATTGAAAACCTCACACCATTTTACTACCAAGAAGAGGGAGCTCCCTGCCTTCCTTTGCTTTTTTTGCCCAGGGGTTTTCTTCTAATGCAGTAATGTTATTTTAATGTGCCAGAATGGAAACCCCGGCCAGAGACTTCTGCAGTCAAAAATTCCACTGTCTCAGGCTGTATTTTTAGTCCTCTGAATTAATTGGATATAGCACCCTATAGTAAAAATCCCTTTGACACTGCTTCAGGAATACCTAAGGCATGGTTCCCAGAAAGAACTGCCAGCCGGCCACAGAGCTGAGCCGCTCTGGCAAAGGTGCTGAATCTGTACCCAACAGTCCTGGCTCTTCCAGGTTCTTTCCAGCAAAGCAAAACCCACTGATTTTTACAGTACATGGAGCTGACTTTGGAAGATGCTATCATTTGAAACATTATGCGATCCGCCAAAATACTCACTAGGTATGTATGTCTTCACTTGCAGCTGCTTAAAAAAAATTTTTTTTAATAATAAAAAAAAAAATTGACCTAATCCTCAAACGTGTGCGTGAAAGACCATGGCAAATGAGAAATTCAAGTCAAAATGCCCTCCGGAACATTCCCATTAAAATGATTAAAGGGGAGATGTACGGTGACTGTACCTGTCCCCTAGCAACAGCTTCTGAAGTTTGAAACTATACATATTCTTAGTGAAAGCACCATCAGAAGATATATACACCACTCGGTACTGGGCAGGGAAAAAAATATATATATATCCAAGGAGAAATATTTATAGTGGCAAAGGAGAGGTGGGTTTAAGGTGAAACATGTTGGTCCAGCTTGAGTTTAAACTTGCATCCCAGAGGTCTTCTTACAAGAGAGGAGTAGAAACAGAAATTGCTCTGGATATTTTGAGAAAGCGGTGACTCAGTGTCCAGAATTAGGGGCTCACAGAACCGTTGGAAGATCTAGAGGAAAAAGTTCTGACTGGAGATCTGAGGTTCCAGAAATGACATGCAAAAAAACACAGAACTGAACTTGTGGGGCAGCCATGACTTCTGAGGCTGCCACTGAAGCCTCTAGGTGCATAGATCTGTTCCACCTCCGCTGTACTGCTACAGCTGTTTCTGGACATTCAGAAGGCAGGACACTGCCAATGCAGGGAAATGGTAATTTCTGTGACTTTCTCTGCCAGCAGAAATACCCAAAGCTGGGAGGAAGGTGTCTTGTGCCTCGTTGGCCATCTCTTTGGCATGTTTCAAGAAGAGTTAGTGCTTGGTTCTTGGGACTTTTCCCTCACCTGGTTTCTTGTTATTATTGTTTATAAAATATTTTAGAAGGGCCAGGAAAAAAGAATTCAGACACCAGAGTCACTGTTAACATCGCTGTTATAATTTAAGGCATTACAGACAGTCTTGGGGAACAAATAAGCAAGTAAGCTTTGAAAGAATAGTACATTTCTTTATAGGTTTCTTAGCTTTAAAAAAAAAAGCCTCTTGGCCTTTAAAATAAAATTTGTATGTAGCTTTAAGTGGATGTAGTCTAAAAATACGTAATCTGTTTGTCCAGACCCCCATAACAGAGGAGACTTAATAGGCACGGTGCGCGCGCGCACACACACACACACACACAGCATTTCTACAATTCCACCCCACACTCTATTACAGGACTTTAATCCTCCATCCAAAGAGAATCCCTTGCATTGTCCTGAGGAGTCCAGCTCTAGGCCAGAAATCCTATGTGGGATCTTTTAGGACCAACCAGAGGAAATTACAAAGGCTTTGCCTGGCAGCCCCCATGGGCAGGGGAAGTGGGGGAAGCTGCCGTCTCCACACCAGAGTTGGTGCACAGCCACTGCATTGCCATTTTCCAGAGGGAGTTGCAGTCAAGGGCTCTGGGCTCCCAAGGCCAGCCATGCTCACCCTCAGATCTGTATTCCGAGCATAGGCACCTCCATTTAGAAACCTCCTTATGGAGACCTTGACTGAGGCACTTTTCTCAACTCTGAGTCAGTGCTTTTCCATTCCTCGGCCTTCATCCCCTTCCTCCTCTTCACCCATGAGTGCGTAAAAACGCAGAAGGCTTTGTTCAGGGCTCCACGGCAGTGAGCCTATCTTGCGACCACCCCCGATCTTTGCGGATCTACCCGACCTTTGCCCGGTGCCATTCCATGGGGAAAATGGACCACTGGGCAGCCGGCGCCACTTTTTGCCTCTTGCTTGCGTTGTCACAGTAGAGGAGCTTGATTGTTACTTTCAGTTTGGCTGTTGTCCCAATTGATCACCTCAGCATCTGGTTGTTCAGCAGCTCCTGACCCCATATGCCCCAATTGTTTCTGAGCCCTTGCAGGGTTCCTTCACGAAAGGGACTCCCAGCTACCTTGGGGAGCCTGCGGTTTCCCTCTTCTCTAGTTCCTAGTTCTCTAGTTCCTGGCTAGTCCGGGGGACCGGGAAGTGCCCTCTGAATTGTCATTGATGGCACTGGTGCCGTCTCGCTGTGGTATGACACTCCTCCATCTAGCTGACTTGTGTCAGATCTTCATGCTGCACTATGGGTATTGCTGGTACTCTCTCTTGCCAATGGGCTTCACAGTCCTTCCTATTTCTACTTCTGTTGTTATTTCCTTTGAAGGAAAATTCCATATATATTCCATATATATATATATATATATATATATATATATATATATAAAATTCCATATATATAACTATGGAATTTTATAAATTTTTTAAAATTCCATAATTTTTAAAATTCTATAATTTTTAAAATTCCATATATATAAATATGGAATATATAAAATTATATATATATATATATATATATATATATATATATATATATATCTGAGGTTTAATTTGCTTAGGGACTTGGAAAGGGTTCCATGAAATGGGTCATTCATTTTTGTTAGAATTCCCTTCAAGTCGCTGACACAAGGTGATGGAGAGAGAGGATTATCTGAGTGACAGACATTCTCAAAATGACCCCTTTCTCGCTACACCCCAGATCTTTTAGACCCCTCCTTTCTCTGAGAATGAGGCGAGCAGTTGTAGGAGTCGTTCTTGGCCACTGGTAGTTGGTACAGTTCATGGACTCACTCAGTTGTCATCCCACACCTGGAGTTGGAGAGGCCAAAAAAGCTACAAACTTCATTTCTCACTGTTCCTTTACCTAAGGTTCAGGATTCAAGTTAGGGCTCACTGATAGATACACTCACGCAAGATTTCCATATCTGTGCATGGGCTAATTGCATATGGTTGCCTTTCTCCATTTTTCTAGGACTCCCTGGAAAGCAGTACAGATTGGGCAAAGGGAAATAGGTCATTCCTTCTTAGATTTTTGGTGAAGACTTTCGACATCCCTTAGGCTATGCTTTGTTTTTGTATTCTTTCTGACTGCCACCTGCACACACATTTTTGGAACTCTTCAAGTGAATCTGAGGGAAATGGAGACAGACAGACGTACACCCTGGAATAAAATACAGGCTTTTCTTTCTTGAGGACTAACAAAAGATTCACGTACTTCTAATTTGGGCAGTTTCTTTTAAAATACAGCTAACGTCCAATTATTTTATGTTGATTATTTTTAGTATTTGGCCTATATACAGGGCATATGTCATGTTTCTGGCTTCCCAACACTTTCTAGCACCTTTCTAATTTGGGGAAATGTTCTACTTTGTGAGTTTCACCTTTTCAAGATTAAACACGTGGATGGCTCACTTGTTCAACCTCCGTTGCAGCTAGAGCACAGGCAGGTAACGGCACCCGTAGTCTGTTACACCCCCAGGAGACCTCAGTCCAGAAGTGAGCCACATGAGAGACAACCTCTGTGCAGATAATCAATATAGCACAGAGAATGATGGTGAAGACGTTCAGCTTTTAGCAGAAGCTATGTTTGCCAAGTCTTTTCGACTGGAGTCAGGGCTGGCAGCGGGAGCAGCTGAAGCCATGTTGGGTTGCGGGCAGCCTTATGAAGCCAACTTTCTAGTGCAATGGCAACAATGGTGCTATTACTCCTCTAGCAGATTCTATGGTGTGGCTTCAAAGTGTTAGCAAAATGTTAGTCCTGAGGTTGGTGGTATACACTGGGATTATGTTGAATCTGTAGATCAGTTTGGAGAGAATTGATACCTGATCAGTTTTAAGTCTTTCAACTGATGAGCACAATATATTTTGCTTTTTACTTAAGTCTCCTAAAATTCCTCTCAGCGTGGTTTGTAGTTTTCCATGTACGAGTTTCGCACATTGCTTGTTGGACTCATCCCAAATATTTCATAATTTTGGTACTGCTGTAATGATATTTTTTTAATTTTTGATTTATTAGAGCTCATACACAGAAACACATTGACTTTCGTACATTGATGTTGTATCCTGCAACTTTTCTAAATTGTTATTAGTTCTAGTAACATTTTGTACGTTTCCATCAAATTTTCCCCTGTAGACAATCATGTCATGTGTGAATAAAAACAGTTTAGTTGTTCCTTTCTGATCTTGCTGCCTTTTATTTCTTTTCCTTGCCTGGTTGCACTGGCTAGAAACTCCATATGATATCTGATAGATATAGGCCATTCAGGTTATCTGATTTCTTCTTGAGTGAACTTTAGTGCTTTGTGTATTTCAAGGCATTTGTTCATTTCCTCAAAGTTGTCAAATTTATTGGCATGAAGTCCTTCATGATATGTCTTTATTGCCCATCTATTATTTGTAAAATCTGTACTTATGTCTCCTCTTCTCCTCTTTTATTTCTGATATTGTGTGATAATGTGGGTCTTAACTTTTTTCTTTGTAATAAATCTGGTTATCAACTTTATTTTTTCAAAGAACCAGCTTTAAGTTTCACTGATTTTTTTCTATCGGTTCTTTGTTTTCCATTCTAATCTTTAATTATGTCCTATCTTCTGTTTACTTTGAGTTTAATTTGCTCCTCTTTTAATTTTCTTATAGTGGGAACTGAAGTCAAAGATTTGAGAACTTTCTTATTATCCAACAATATAGGCATTTAGTGCTGTAAATCACCCTCTAATTACTGCTTGAGTAGCATCCCTCATATTTTGATATTTTCTGTTTTCACTGTCATTCAGTACAAAATACTTTCTGATTTCTTTTTGAACTTTTAATTAACCTCTGAGTTATTTAGAAGTATGTTATTTAGTTGCCAAATATTCGGAAATTTTCCAGACACTTCCTGTTATTGATTTCTAACTGAATACCACTGTGGTCAGAGAACTTTTGAGACTTTTTTTATGCTCCAAAACTCAATCTATCTTGGCAAATGTTCAATATGAATTTGAAAGGAAATTGTGTTTTTGTTGCTGTTAAAGTTTTCTATAAATATCAATTAGGTCAGGATTTATAGTGTCTTTCAAATGCTCTACATCCTTATTGACATTTTGTCTCTTGTTTATTCTATCAGTTAGATTTGATTCTTTTATTACACTTGTGTATTTGTCTATTTCTCCATGCAGTTCTATCAGTTTTTTGATCAACTTCATGTATTTTGGAGCTTTTTTACTAGGTACATAAAATTGTAGGATTGTCATGTCCTCCTGATGAGTTGAAGTCTTTGTTCTTATGAAATCATCATTTATACAACATAATATACTTTGTTCTGAAGTCTACTTTGTCTGATGTTAATGAACTATTCCAGCTATTTTTACATTAGCATTGGCATGGTATATCCTTTTCCATTATTTACTCTTTTTAAAAAAATTTTTTTATGTTTATTTTTGAGAGAGAGAGAGAGACAGGGCACAAGCAGGGGAGGGCAGACAGAGAAGGAAACACAGAATCTGATGTAGGCCCCAGGCTTGGAGCTATCTGCACAGAGCCCGATGCTGGGCCCAAACCTGGGAACCATGAGATCACAACTTGAGCATAAGTTGGACGCTGAACGGACTGAGCCACCCAGGCGCCCCTCCATTACTTTACTCTTATTTGTGTCTAACATATTTAAAGTGGGTTTCTTAGAGCCGCCAATTGTTAGGTCATGCTTTTTGGCCAATCTGGAAGAAGTCTCTGCCTTTTAACTAAGGTTTTTAAATGCTTTAATTTTATGTGATTAATTACATAGTTAAATTTAAATCTACTATCTTGGTGGCATCTGGGTGGCTCATTTGGTTAAGCAGCTGATCTTTGATTTTGGCTCAGGTCATGACCTCATAGTTCATGAGACTGAATCCTAACATCAGGCTCTGCACTGACAGTGTGGAGCCTGCTTGGGATTCTCTCCCTCCCTCTCTCTCTGCCTCTCCCCAACTTCTGCGCTCGCTTTCTCTCTTTCTCTCAAAAATAGATAAATATTTTTTTAAAAAATAAAAATAGGGGCGCCTGGGTGGCTCAGACGGTTAAGCGTCCGACTTCAGCCAGGTCACGATCTCGCGGTCCGTGAGTTCGAGTCCCGCATCGGGCTCTGGGCTGATGGCTCAGAGCCTGGAGCCTGTTTCCAATTCTGTGTCTCCCTCCCTCTCTGCCCCTCCCCCGTTCATGCTCTGTCTCTCTCTGTCCCAAAAATAAAAATAAAAAAAAAAATTAAAAAAAATAAAAAATAAATAAAAATAAATCTACCACCTTGTTATTTGTCCCACCTATTTGTTCCCTTTTTCTTCATTTCTCACATTTTTTAAATTAATAAAATATTTTTGTAGTTCTATTTTATCTCCTTTGTTGGCTTATTAGATACTACTCTTCACTTTGTTATTTTAGCAGTTGCTTTAAGGGCTTTAGTACTTATATTTAATTTATCTTTAGTATGCATCTTTAACTTATCTTTAACATCAAGTGATGTCATACCACATTACATCTCATAAAAGAACTTTGACAGTATACTTCCATTTCAACCACCCTATCATGTGTGCTGTTGTAGTCATATATTTTATTTCTACATGTTTTCCATGCCACAATACATTATTATTTTTGTGTGTGTACATAGTCAATTATCCTTTACAGACATTTAAGTAAGCAGGGAAAAGTCCTTTTACATTTACACACAGAGTTACTTTTTCTAATGTTCTTCATTCCATTGTGTATATCCATATTTCCATCTGGTATTTTCATTCTGTCTAATGGACTTTCTCCAATATTTCTTGTATTATGCCTCTGTTGGTGATGAATTCTTTCAGCTTTTGTATATCTGAAAAAGTCCTTACTTCTTGTGTGAATTTAAAAGTTAGTTTTACCAAGTATAGAATTCTCAGTTGACCATTTTTCTTCCACTAAACTTTCCAGATGTTACTCCATTGCTTTTCTCTTGTATAGTTTTTGTGGCAAAATCTTCTATAATCCTCATCTTTGTTTCTCTCTATTTAATATGTCTTTTTTTTCCCCCCTCTGGCTCCTTTTGAGATTCTCTCCTTATGGTTTGCAGAATATGATTGTATGTGTTTTGATGTAGTTTTTGCTTTTGTATTTTGTTTTGGTTTGCTTTTGTTTGTTTGGAGCTCATTAGTCATCTTGGGTATATGGGGTTTTAGTTTTCATCAAATTTGAAACTTTTTCAGTCATTTTTTCAAATATTTTCTGAAAAAATTTCAACCTCATTGTCCTTTCTTCTATAGACTTCAAGTTCACATATTGAACCATTGAAGTGATTCTACATCTTAGTGATTCTCTTATTCTTGTTTTTTGTTTTTTGTTTTCCTGTTTTTCATTTTGCCTATTTTCTATTGCTGTGTCTCAAGTTTAATACTTATTACTTTTGCAATGTCTAATCTGCCAATTATTTTACCAGTGACTTTTTTTCATCTCTGAGGTTTTAGTTATCATCTCAGAAGTATGATTTAGGCTTTTTATTTATATCATTTTTCTACTTGCTCAGTCTTTCCTCCAGCTTTTTGAACATCTGGCATACAGTTTTAATAACTGTTTTAACATCTTTGTCTGCTAATTCTAGCATCTGTTTCAGTTCTGGGTCCACTTTGATTGGTCCAGTTTTTTATCCTCATTATGAATCATATTTTCTTGCTTCTTTGCATGCCTGGTAATTTTTGATTTGATGCCAGGAGTTAAGAATTTTATCTTGCTGGGTACTGGATATTTTTGTATTCCTATAAATCTTCTTAAGCTTTGTTCTTGGATACAGTTAATTTATTGCAAAACTGTTAGATTTGTTTGGATCTGGCTTTCCTGGTTTGTTAGGCAGGTTCAGAGTTGTGCCAGTCTATGGCTAATTATTTACCCAACTTCTTTTTTTTTTTAATTTTTTTTTTTTATTTTTGAGACAGACAGAGACAGAGCATGAGCAGGGGAGGGGCAGAGAGAGAGGGAGACATAGAATCCGAAGCAGGCTCCAGGCTCTGAGCCATCAGCCCAGAGCCCGATGCGGGGCTCGAACTCACATACCGCGAGATCATGACCTGAGCTGAAGTTGGCGCTTAACTGACTGAGCCACCCAGGTGCCCCTACCCAACTTCTTACAAGAGGTTTCTGAGCATTCTACCATTGCCTCCAAAATTCAGTTTTTCCATTTCGGCTGGTGGCAACAGGCACTAGGCCCCTTAATATATTCACTTTAACTTTTTTTAAGTGGTCTTTTCCCCTGCCTAGAGTAGTTTTTTCACATGCATGTGTATATTTGTACCCAGAAGAATACTGAAAAGGTAATATCTGGAGATCTCTGAACTACCCTCTCAATGTACCATTCTCCTCTCTAGTAATCTATCTTGAAAACTTTAGCAGACTCCATACCCACAGATTCCCAACTCCATCTTGCATAATGCTCATGTCATTTGTTTCCCATTTTTCAGGGGAAAATGCTGTTTTTGGTTAATGAACAATGACTTGGAGCTCATTGTTTAATATACTTTTCTAGGTTTTTGTTGTTGTTTTTGCTGTTGTTTCTGCCAGGAAACAATTCCTGTTACTTCATCTTGACAGAAGCAGGAGTCCCAAGTCAAAGTTTGTTGGTTATGCTTGCTGATTTAAGACTTTCCTGCAAAATTTTCTTGACTATTTCTAAGAGTCTCTGAGAGGTAACTTACATGTATATAAGTTAAATGTATTATTTGTACTGCAATCCCAGAAAAAATCCCAGAGGAATTTTCATAGATGTCAACAATTTGATCTAAAATGTAGGTGGAGGGGCACCTGGGTGACTCAGTTGGTTAAGTGTCGGACTTCAGCTCGGGTCATGATCTTGCGGTCTGTGAGTTCAAGCCTTGCATCGGGCTCTGTGCTGACAGCTCAGAACTTGGAGCCTGATTTGGATTCTGTGTCTCTCTCTTTTTTTGCCCCTCCCTGCTGGTGCTGTATGTGTGTGTGTGTCTCAAAAGTAAACATTAAAAATTTTTTTAATATATAAACAAATAATAATATAAAATAAAGTAAAATGTAAGTGGATTGGAATGCCTGGATGGCTCAGTTGGTTAAGCATGCGACTTTTAATTTTGGCTCTGGTCATGATCTCATAGCTGTGGGATCGAGCCCCACATCAAGCTCCACACTGAACGTGGAGCCTGTTTAAAATTCTCTCTCTTTCCCTCTACCTCTCATGCTCTCTCTCTCTCAGAAAAAAAAAATGTATGTGGGAAAAAGGAAAGAGAAATACCAAAACAATTTTGAAACAGCAGAACAAAGTTGGAGGCCACATACTATCTTACCTTAAATTTCACTATAAACCAACAAAACAGTGAGATATTGGTTCAAGGATAGATGAATGGAATAAGACATAAAGCCCAGAAATAGGCTCATACAAATACAGTCTGTTAATTTTTGACAAAGGGACAAGGAAATCCAATGGTGGAAAGAATCATCTTTTAACAAATGTTGCTGGAAAAATTAGAGATACATAAATAAAAAAAAACATTGTTCTATACCTCACATCTTTATAGAAATTAATTCAAAGTAGGTTATAGATTGAAATATATCTAAAACAATAAAACTTTTTATGAGAAAACACAAGAGAAAATATTATGATGTGGATTAGGTGAAGGATTCTTAGATATGACACTAAAAGCACATTTCATACAAGAAAAAATTGACCATTGCATCTCACTAAAATGAGGAATTTATACTCTGTGAAAGTCACTATTAAAAGAGTGAAAAGGGGCACCTGGGTGGCTCCGTCAGTTAAGCATCTGACTCTTGATTTCAGCTCAGGTCAGGATCTCGTGGTCTCTGTGCTGTCAGGGTGGAGCCTGCTTGGGATTCTCTCTCTCCCTCTCTCTGAGCCCCTTGCTCACTCTTGCACGTGTGCTTGCTCTCTCTCTCTCAAAAATAAATAAATAAAAGAGTGAAAAGACAAGCCACAGACCAAGAGAAAATATTTGCAAACCAGACATCTGAAAAAGCAGCACTACACCCAGAATATATAAAAAAAAAAGTTTTGAAATTCAACCATAAGGAAACAAACATCCTATAGAAAACATGGGCAAAATATTTCAAAACCTACTCCTCCAAATAAGATATATAGATTGCAAATAGGCATGTGAAATGATGATCATCATGGTTAGTCATTAGGGAAATGCAAATTAAAAACACCATGTGATATCACTATTCACCTATTAGAATGACGTAAAAAAACAGACAAATCTTAACAGTGCCAATCCTGGTAAGGCTCCAGAACAAATGGGACTCTCATACGTTGCTGATGAAAATGCAAAATGGTACAGGCACTCGGAAAAACAGTTGTCCGTGTTTTCCAAGGTTAAGTATACATTTATCATTTGACCTACCAATCGTATTTCTAGGGGGTGGGATTTAAATGAAAATTTATTTTCATAAATAGGCCTGTATGCAGAGGTTTATGGAAGCTTTATTTATAACCACCAAACACTAGAACCAATCTAAATGTCCTTCAATGAAGGATTGGATGAACAATCAGTGATAATCTGTATAATGGAATACTAATCAGCAAGAAAAAATGAATTATTGATATATATAACAGGATGGATAAATCTCAAATGCCTTATGCCAAATGAAATTAACTGGGCAAGGAAAGGTCACAAACGAATGATTCCATGAATATGATATGATAGCAAAGCAAAACCTTAGGAATATTGAAGAGATCAGAGGTTGCTCATGGTTAGGACTTAGAGGAGAGAGAGAATGCAAAGGGCAAGCATGAGAGAATTTTGGAGGAGGACGAAACGGTTCTATTTCTATTGTGGTGGTGGTTTGTGACTCTTTGCATTTGTCCAAACTCATGAAACTATAAACCAAAAAAAGTGAATGCTACTGTATGCAAATTTAAAAATAAAACTTAAAAACCTATATACTGAACATTGAGACACCCACCACTTTTCCATGACTCAACTCCAAGAACGCAGGCAACAAGGCTTTTTCCCCAAGGCTGGCGACTAGATAATTCTCTTCTCTTGAGATATAAAAAGACTGAGTGGAGGATGAGGGAAAGATTTGCATATACTGACATTTTATACTACTCACTGAAACAGCTGGGCCTCTGCTATGGAGCTTGCATGAAACCCTGGTAGAGATGTCCTGTCTGCGCACACACATTTTCCAAACAGCTTCTTAATATCAAGAGACCTCCAAGAAGCCATAGCATTTGGGGGAAATGAAACAATGTAGAAAGTTGAAATAGGATTTTTTGACCTGCGCTTAATATCCACAAATAGGTAAAAGAAGCTATTGACTTGATAAAAATTATAATAATAATAAAAGACACAATCAGAGAAAAGTACAGAATTCTTGGAAATTCAAAGCAGGGTCAATAGAATAAAAAATACCAAAAGGGCTAGAAGATAAATTGAGGAGTACCTCCCAGAGAAGCTAAGATGAAGAGATATAAACCATGAAAGAGAATTTGGGAAAATGGCACAATGAATCCAAAATTCCACATCTAAGTAAGAGGTAATACAGAAGAGAAGAACAACCACAACAAAAACAAACAAACAAATGACAGAGAAGAGATTAGGTCAATAAACAATTCAAGATGATTTCCTAGAATTGAAATGACCAGCCCAGCAAAGTAACAGAGGACCTACGCAAAGCAAGTCATTACAAATTTTTAAAACACCAGAAATTTCCTTAAAAGTTCCAGGCAACTTCCAGGGAAAAAGACTAATTTACCTTCAATGGTAAACAATCATAATGACGTTACACTTCTTATTAGAGACATTAGAAGCTAGAAGACAATGGAGCAATCTTCAGAATTATGAGAAAAAAATTAGGATCCGTATCCGGCCAACCTATCAAAAGTACAGAGGTAATATAAACACATTTTTAGACATCTGAGGCCTTAGAAATATTACTTTCCAATTCCCATGCGCTAGATCTCAGGAAACTAAAGGATGATGCTACACAGCAAAATCAGAGAGTAAATAAGAAAAACAAAGAGAGCAAATCTAAGGTACAAGAGTTCTAATACAAAGTGGAGAAAAGGGGAGTCCCAGGACGCCATCTCTGCAATAAGCCACATCATACCACCCAGATTAGAAGGGGAGTATAGACGGATTCAAGAAATATGTCTCTAAGAGGAAGCAAACTGGAATTGATAGATTACCTGCAATGTTTTACCATGTAGGGAAGTATTTAAAATAGTACCACAGGTTTTATAGATCTTGTGAAGAGTTTGAAAAGAACTTGTGATAGGAACATTAAAAAATAACCTAGCAAATAAAAATGAAGCTGTGTCAATTCCCAGGAAAATGGAAAGTTTCATAAAAAAGAAAATCCAGTCACAGAACGAGATTTTGTTCAGCAGTGAATAAAACTTTCATAGCCATCAAAATGCACCATTGATTACTGATGTATTAAAAAGTGTTATATAGGCATATTGGGACAATAGTGGAAGGAGGAAGTTTGGGGGGGGTTGTCTCTAAGAGTTCCAAATACTCATCTTTCATACAAAGAAGTCAATAGACAATGTGTAAAACTGAAAAATCAAAATGAGAGTAGTATTTAGAGGCATATAGGTAATTGTCAGAAGAAATAGCTGAACACAATGAAGAGGGTGATTTTGAAAAGCCAGCTCAGGTCCTGGGGCAAGAGACCATGCGTTTCAATTGAATGTGTTAATTTTTTAAAACTCCATGTGTGTTTTACTAAAAAAAAAATAGAATTAAACATTTTTAACAGCCATTGCCTATCTTGAGAATGTCAGAGTGGAAGTCTGCAGGATAATATTTTTGGAGAAAAGGGAAGCTGTTTTCTGTTCTTCAAATCTGCCTAGAGCTGGCCCTGTGAGTTTTCCTTCTGGGGAAGGAAAAGAAGCACCACATGATTCTTAAGTTTCAGACCTGCTTCTTCTTACGGCATTTTTTTTTCTTTAAAGGAAGCAAAGGCATAAGAACTCCTACATTTTAAAGTTTTCTTTTTAACTCTATCTTCTTTTTTGTGGTCTTTCAAATAGATTTTTTTTTCTGCTGGCATAAATAGTCACCAAGCACTTTAATGCCAGTAATATTTTGCTACCCTAGACAGTTGATGACCAGCCTATATAATAAGATTGGTCCTGACATTATGAAATTGACATAACTAAATGTCACTACAGACAGGAAATATGGGATCAGATTTTAGTAAAGTCATCCCTGAAGCTCTCCAAGAAAGAATTCAGCCCTCAGAAAAGGTCCCAGAATAACATCTTGAGGCTGAAGTCCTATGCCAACATCCATGGTGTTCTAAGAGCAAAGATCTTTGTACAAGTATTTGGTCAAGTGGTCAGTTTTTTGAGATCCACAGAGACTTCACAAAGACTGTGGGGTTGGCCTAAAATATCTTACACTTTCAGGACAGTGACTGATGAAATAAAAACATGCCTCTGAAAGTCTCCAAGAAACTTGGAGGCAAATTAATTCTGACTCATGTGACATTTGTTGGCTCAGACATCTGTGAATTTCTATTATGTTAGACACCTAACATACACAGAGTGGATATAATTGGGATAGTTTCGCACAGGTAAGCCAGGTGAAGAAATTTTCCATCAACTTTTTTTGTAAACAATATGTAGGTGGGCTTTTTGAAAATTAGACTATCAACTTATGCTTTTAACATTCATTGTGGTTCTTCATATATTTTACTTTATTTCTTCCATCTTATTTTGTCCAGTTTTTTCCTGAAGTCACCTTTTTCTTTCTAGTCTTCTGACTTGATTTTCTCTTTACATTTAATTTTTTTTTTCTCCCCTGTGACAATTTGGGAGATAGATATTTATTTCTAGTCTTCAGGTGGTTGTCCTTGAAATTTTAACATGCTAACATTTAAATTTTTTTTAATTTTTTTTAACGTTTATTTATTTTTGAGACAGAGAGAGACAGAGCATGAACAGGGGAGGGGCAGAGAGAGAGGGAGACACAGAATCTGAAACAGGCTCCAGGCTCCGAGCTGTCAGCACAAAGCCCGTCGCGGGGCTGGAACTCACGGAACGCGAGATCATGACCTGGGCTGAAGTCGGACGCTCAACCGACTGAGCCACCTAGGCGCCCCAATGTGTGTTTATTTTTGATAGAGACAGAGACAAAGACAGACAGACACAGACGCAGACACAGAGTGATAGCAGGGGAGGGGCAGAGAAAGAGGGAGACACAGAATCCCAAGCAGGCTCCAGGCTCTGAGCTGCCAGCTCAGAACCTGACGCGGGTCTCAAAACCATGAACTGTGAGATCATGACCTGAGCCCAAGCCAGACGCTTAACCTACTGAGCCACCCAGGTGCCCCAACATGCTTACATCTTAAAACTCAAACAGCAATCAATATCTTCACCTGCCTACTGAATAATAAAACAGTTTAGGATGCTTTAGTCCAGGGTCCAATCTCAAAGCTTACATACCATTGTCTTCTGGCTTTTTAATTCTGTTGTGTTTTATGTGCTTTATTTTTATAACTATGCTTCTTTATTGTTCATATCTGGTTTGGCTATGAACGGCCTCACAGAATGGATTTGGGAGTATTGTCTTTTCTTCCCCTGGTATCTGGGAGAGTTAACAAAAGATTGGAATGATATGTTCTTTAAAAGTTTGGTAGAGCTCATCTAAAAAAAACTTTCTGGTTCTGAGAAGGTTTTTAGCTCTTTCTGTAATTTCTTTAGTACTCACTGATAGTAAGTTATATTTTTCTAGGAACTTGTCCCTTTCATCTGTTTTCAAAATTTATTGAAAAATGGGGGCAGCTGGGTGGCTCAGTCGGTTAAGCATCTAACTTTTGATTTTGGCTGAGGTCATGATCTCACGGTTCATGAATTCAAGCCCCGAATTGGGCTCTGCGCTGAGAGTGCAGAGCCTGCTTGGCATTCTGTCTCCTTCTCCCTTTGCCCCTCCCCCCCTCTCTCTCAAAATAAATAAACGTCAAAACAAAATTATTGTGAAAATGTTATTGTCACATTTTCTCTATCTTTGCTGTATGTCTGGTTGTGTCCCTTTTGCATTCAGAATATTATTTCTTTGGGTCTTCTCTCCTTTTCTTTAATAAGATTTCTCTGTTTTTCTTTTTCAGACAACCAGCATTTGGTTTTTGTGATGCTCTCTAGTATATCTTTGTTTTCTTTTTCACCGATTCCTGCTCTTATCTTTACTGCTATCATCCGTTACTGCATTTTCTAACTTTTGAAATTGGAAATTGTGTTAGTTTTCAACTCTTTCCTTTTCTAATATACTTTTTTTTGGCTATAGCTGTCCTTTGAAGCATCTCTTTGGTTGCATTGTCCACATTTCAGTATATGGTGTTTCCATATCATTTAGTTTTTAGTATTTTTTAATTTCCATTTGATCCATCTTTGATCCATGAGTTATTGAGTTATTTAAAATTTCCAAACACACTGACATTTTTTAATCCTTTTGTTGTTGTTTTTAACTGTTTACTTATTTAAGTGCGGTCAGAGAATGTGGTCTATATGATAACTGTTTCTCAAAATTCATGGAGATTTGTTTTATGCCCTAGTATGTGACCAACTTCTAAATGTCCATGTTGTTAGAGAATATCCATACTCTTTAACTGAATTTCATATCATCCATTGAATCAATCTTGCTAATTGTGGTGTTCAAGTTTTATTGTTTTGCTGTTATTCTTGATCTATAAATAATGAGAGAGGTATGTTGAAATTTCCCACCCTGCAGTTGTAAATGTCAATTTATTCTTATAGTTCTGTTAATTTTTCCTTCACAGTTTTAGTCTTGTGTTAGTATTGTATTAGGTGTACATAGAGGGCTGTTGTAACTTCCTGGTGGATATATTTACTCATCTCTAAATAATACACAGACATTTATTTTATTTCCAACCACTACCAACCCATCCCACAGCTTAAATTCAATTTTTGTCCAGGTTTTTAGCTCTATGTGTTTATTGTGAACCCCTTAAATTAAGCATTCCTGTTTTGTGTTCTTAATACTAAGTAGATTTAGTGATATATTTATGATTTTATTCGTGTGCTATCTTTCCTATAGCTCAGATGCTCTTCTAGAGATTTCTTCCTTGCATTTGAAAAACACCCTCGGCAAATTCCATAAGTGAAAATTTGTTAGGGGTAATCCCTCCCAGTTTTATTATACAGAAAAAAATTCCCTCTTGTTTGTGAAAGATAATTTTTCAAGAAACACAATTCTTGTCTTACAGTTGTTTTCCATCAGTCCTTTGAAATTTTAATATTCTACTGTCTGTAGTCCCTATCGCTGCTCTTGAGGACTCAGACTTCCATCTGATTATTATTCCTTCTTGGGTAAATTGCCTTTTTTCCCTCTGGCAACTCTTAACTGCTTCTCTTTATTTTCTGTGTTCGGCAGCTTCACTAAGATGAATCTAGGTGTGAATTTCTTTCTATTTATCTAGTAGAGATGTGCTGGTCTTCTGAGTTAGAGATGTGTTTTGCAACAATCCTGGGAAATTATCAGACATTTTGACCTCCCTTTCATATTTTCTGCCATTTTAATAATATATATTCTTCATAGTTCTCTCTTCAGCTGTGTGTATTTGGTGATTTAGCCATTCCATTAAGTGCCTCATTTAAATCATTACTTTTCTCATTTCTAGAATTATAGTCTGGTTCTTTTCCTCATCTGACTGATCATTATATAACCTCTCTTTCCTTTCTCCTTTTAAAAAGGTACACTTTTCTTTCTTTAAATGCATTAAACCTAGCTGTTTTATTGCCTCTGATAGTTCTTCGTGAGTGCAATTTTGTGTGTGTTATTTCTGCTTACTCATTCACATTGGCTTGGTTTTGCATGTGTGTGCATGTGCACATCCATGCTTGCGTGTGTGTGTGTGTGTGTGTGTGTGTGTGTGTGTGTGTTTAAGGGCTCATAGTTGTAGGAAGTCTCCTTTTGGGGAGTGAAAGTCCTAGGTGGAGGGTACATTCCTTGGAGGAAGAATTTGATTTTATTTCTGAGGTCCTCTAACGTAATGTCTCATCAGGATCCCCTTTATATTGGGATTTTATATATCACACAAATAGTGTACGTTCAAAACTGAAACCCTTGTCTTGACTGGGGACCTTGAAATCTTGAGAGAGATTCTTTTTCATCCCCACTCAGAATTGAGGCTGAGACCATTTTCCTTGCTGTCTGAGCCTTCTAGACTTGTTTTCTTTTTGTTTTTCTAAGGTAGTAACCGTTCCTAAAATTCCCTTTGGGAAAGTGCTAAGCACAAGACTTTCTAGATGTTCTCAGGGATTGTAACAGTTTCAGCAATTCCTGTTCTCCTAGGACTGGCTTTCTTGCTTTGTCTCTGACCATGGTGATTTTCTTGACTTTCCATTGATGTGATGTTTTAAATTTTTTTTTTTACGTTTATTTATTTTTGAGACAGAGAGAGACAGAGCATGAACGGGGGAGGGGCAGAGAGAGAGGGAGACACAGAATAGGAAGCAGGCTCCAGGCTCCAAGCCATCAGCCCAGAGCCCGACGCGGGGCTGGAACTCACAGACCGCGAGATCGTGACCTGAGCTGAAGTCAGCTGAACTTCAGCTGAAGTTGAGCTGAAGCTCAACCGACTGAGCCACCCAGGCGCCCCTATGTGATATTTTAAAAAATAAAAAAATCTCATGGTATTTTTAAGGGATTTGCTGTTGCAAGATTTTAACATACCTAGACTACCCTATTACTGTAATAACAATAACTTGGGGTCATTACATGAGGTTCAGAGAATCTTACAAGGTCCTCGTAGACTGCTGCTCCTAACTCTCATTCTTAATATCTGGGAACTTCAGGAAAAGCTCCCAAGTCTTCAAGAAAATGTATTTTAAGCATCCTTTTCCCTTAGATTCTAGAAGTTATGGAAAATTCCTTTCTGTTCCCATGGTCTTATTCTCAGTAACCCCTAGTGTAGCTCTCACCTTGCCTTCCTTTGCCCACTTTGGCTCTAATGGGGTATCTTTCCTCTCATTCTCCCATCACTTCTTTATTTGTCTTCTTTTCCAGTTCCCATAAGCCCAACCAAAGTTCTTTTCACCAAAAAAAGTGGTTTCCACGGTGAAGACAGATCCCAGCCGCAGCTCGTAGGTGACTCCAGGTATGTCACCAATAAGAAGAGAGGCTGGGTTTGATCTCTTGCCTGAGAAGTCTTCACCTCATGAAATTCCAAATAAATATTGAGATTTTCTTGTTGGTTTGTTTTGGGTTTGCTCTGTTTTAAGATCATAGAACAAACTGGATTCCGAGACACCTCTTATAAAAGCCAACTGTCACAGAGGGGGGCAAAGGACCTTGAAAAGCCTACACGGGTCTTAGAAAGAATGAATCTGGATGTGGCAACTTAAAATGATATTATTTCTGCTTTGAGTCAGCATACTACCCATAAGCCCTTAAAAGCATGTTTATTGCTTAGCTGGGTAATGCTCTTAAAACGTTCCAATGTACGGCACCACACTATACCCAAAGGAATAGGATTAGCTGTGGCTAAACATGCTCAGAATTCTTCATCATTTGCAGAACGAATTTTCCTCGAGTTACAGTGCTGTGAATAGAGCCAACTTGCTCTCACTGGCTTCCTCATTTTAAGTGAGATAATGTGTTTCTGAGCAATAAAATAAAACAAGGAACCTGTATAAGGCATGAATACTTAGAAAAACAGGAGAAGGGTAAGACCAGAGTGCCTGAAAGTAGAGAAGAAAAATCTAAATTATTCAATCAACGTTATATCTTTCATTTCCTGGATTTGGACAGCTTCACTGGAACTTCACTGGCACATTCTGTGCCCTAGATCAGAATTTGTTAAACTGTAGCCAAAAAGGTACAGTCACTGA
Organism: Felis catus; assembly: GCF_018350175.1. NCBI lineage: Eukaryota > Metazoa > Chordata > Mammalia > Carnivora > Felidae > Felis > Felis catus. The sequence goes on along the minus strand of NC_058374.1, from coordinate 22,419,043 downwards.
AATATCCACCTGATAAATTATTCTCACTTACAAGTATAGTAGTCATATATCTTAGATTTTTCTGAGACAATTCCAGTATAAATTTATTTTATTCTTTTCTACAAAGGCAGTGCATTCAGTGTTTATCCAAGTGTGGTTTCATATCATTCAATTTAGAGATTAGAAAACATCCATTGCCGGACCACGTGTTCTGATTTTAAATTTATAAAATAAGGTCACCGGGAATCCTCAAAAAATGTTGTAGTGGTATTCTGCTATGTTTCTAATATTTAAGAATTTAAGTTAATTTATCTTAGATTCACAAAATCATTGGAATGTAAAAGCACTTGTAAGGTAAGGTAATTTATCCTTCTTTTGCAAGTAGGCAGTCACACCTCAACCATCCGAGGCTAATGAGAATGTATCCTGTTTCTAAAGATGGTCAGACACCCTCCCTCTCTTAATGCATAGGCCGTTTCTGGATGAGAGAAAAAGTAAAATTCTAGACTTGTTCATCCCTGTAGTGAAGGCTGTTTGCCCCGTATCTAACTGGTGATAGGGTCTAAATTTTGGTCTTGTCCTAAAATATTTCCAAAGTCAGCAAAAACGACTATATATCATACTAGCCAATCTGTCACAATAGATAAAGACCATGCTCACATCCTTCTGCTGTAATTTCTTTCACTTCTCACTGGTCTCTTCACTGCTATATAGCCCATGGGCCCTCTTGAATCTCCGTACCCAGTAAACAATGCTCCCTGACAAATGGTGAACACTTCCTCTGTCTCCCTCCTTAACTGAAATCTGTTGCTGTTCTAATGTTCACTGCTTCCCAGCAGCCCTAGCCACTGGAGACCTCGCATCTTCCAACAGTGTTGCTCCAGGATCCGGAGATAGGATTTTTGAGTTGACGTGATTTGTCTGCCTTCGCATAAACTTGTCTTCCTTTATGTCTCCTTCCTGTATGCCACCTTACAATGCCACCTCCTTCTCCCTCCTCTGCATGTTCATTTCTGAGATTTTGATAACTTCTCTCACTTATTATTGACTTCTGGCTCACATCATTACTCCCTATCCCAAGTCCTGATATATTGGTCATTGTTAGTATAGATACCTCTCAACATCTCAATTCCAATGACCTTCACTAATCTCCAGCCGTATATCACCATGGCCACACCATGGATCTTGTGGTCATCTATAAACATGCCTCTGAAGTCTTCAACTCCAATTTTCTACTCTTTGATCTAACTTACTCTTCTAGGGGCACCTGGGTGGCTCAGTTGGTTAACTTTCCACTTTGGCTCAGGCATGATCTCACAGTTCATGAGCTTGAGCCCTGTTTTGGGCCCTGTGCTGACAGCTCAGAGCCTGGACCCTGCTTCAGATTCTGTGTCTCCCTTGCTCTCTGACCCTCCCCTGCTTGTGCGATCTGTGTGTGTGTGTGTGTGTGTGTGTGTGTGTGTGTGTGAAAAATAAACATTAAAAAATTTTAACTTACTCTTCTAGGTCTTCAGGACCTCAAATTATTATCTGAAGCACTCCTTCATCAGCTTACTCAATTTCCTTGCACCCCAGGCCTTTTGCAGCAATTGCTTGCGGTTATGACCCTCGATTCCCATTACAATACCTTCTCCAGTTTCATACCCAGATGAATAAACCCTTCTGGAACCGCAGACTGGAGCCATTGAAAGCCAATCTTCAACTTCAGCTGTGCCTTCAGTCCCACCACCAGGAAATCCTATCATTTATCATTAGTCGGTCCCCAAATGATATTTCAGACCAACCCTACCCTCCTGTTCACAACTTCCAAGGACTCATCTTTCATTCCCTCAATTTCAGTAGACAAACTGGTCTCTTGCTACTTGGCAGAAAAGTGAATCCGATGTGACTTTCCTTAAATTTTTCTTCCCTTCCCATTGGCTTTATAAACTGTAGCTTCTCTCACACACATCCTTGCCTCATTTCCTCTCATCCCAGGCAGTGAGCTGTTACAGTCTATAGCCAGCCTCTCTACCTGTGCCCTTGAGTTTATTTTTCTATGCCGATGTCAGGGCCTGAAGCCATCAGCCATTCAGTTCTTCTTTGTTACCTACAGGACAAAGGCCACACTTCCTAGAATGGCTTAGGCCCCCCTCATCTCTTTTCACTGTCATCCATTCCTTTATGCACCAGAACTGCTCTGACCAACGTGGTGTCCACGAGCCACAGGTAGTTACGTCAGTGTAAATGAATTAAAATTAATTTAATTAGAAGTCAGTTACTCAGTTATACCCGTCATTTTTCAAGTGCCCACTGGCCGCTTGGGGCAAGTGCTGACCGTACTGGACAGCACAGACGTTAAACATTTCCATCTTGGAAGAAAGTTCTCTTGGACGCCACTGCTCACTTTTATGGAGAACTCTGCACTTTTTTTGAAAGGACCAAGTTTCTCATATCTCTGGACCTTTGTATACAAAAAAAAAAAAAAAAAAAAAAGCAACAACCATTTCTATGTCACAGCACTCACTCTGGCATCCTACACATATAGGTATGTGGACATCTACCTCCAGAAGCCACTTTTGGTGCTGTTGGAAACAAGCCCAGAAATTTTTAAGACAAGTCTTTCTGTGGAGATTATTGTACCTTTAAGGCACCCTTGTGTTTTCTCTCTTCTCTAGGAAGATGTACTAACGGGGAGATGAGCCCTTCGAGAAGGGCTTTTAGATCCCATTCTGCCAGTCTTTCCAAATCTCCACATAATCACAAATTAAACTGTCACTGTAGATAAAGCGATCATCTTACCTTCAAGCTTAGTAGAGCTGCTCCTTAGAAAATCGTTTTCAATGTTTTTAAAAGAGAGCCCACAATAAACTACCTAATTATCTTTGTTGAGACTTTGTTTTTTGCACAACCAAACGATTAAATTGTCATGCCGCCGAAAGAACACTTGGACATCCGACCGCAACGCTATTTTAGGAAAATCTCAAGGGAAGCCGCAGTGAGAAGGAGGAAACAAGTGAATTTTTTTTTTTTCAATTCTACTTATCCCCCTAAGTCAGGTCTTTGCTGTCGGACTTGATTATTTCATTTAAAGTGGATTCCTAAATTCGTCAATATATAAAGTCCAGGAGCAGCAACATTTAAACATAAGTATGAAGCCAATTCCAAAATCAAATGTCAAGTTTGTGGTAATTACTTATCACTTTGAACATGCTTCATAAATACCAAACTGGAGTGAGAAGTGGGAAACTGGCCGTGCCATTAGCCGGCTGTGCCATTACCTAGCTGTGACACTGGGCAATTAGCTTCAGCTCTTGGGCCTTAGTATCATGTATGAAGTAAGAGAATCAGAGAGGATTTCCTCTACGTTTCCTTTCTACTCTAAAAACAATGGTATTTCTAGGTTGTAGGTGAGGGTAGGGGATTCTTTAATATAATTAATAATTTCTCAAACTTTTGTAAGGAACAAGTGTAAATCCAGCTTCTAGCTCTTCTCCTTACATGATGGGCAAGAAATTCTGGAGTCTCCATCACCTAAAACTAGACAAATAAATAGGGGTGCAATGCATCTACAAGAGCAGTTTGTGGAAGTGGGAAGTAGAAGGGAGTAGGAGGAAGAGATTTCAAGAGAAGAGAATTCACAGGCTACCGTGACCTGCTTAATACCAGCGCGCACTGCGTCCGTCTTCAAATAAGATGAACTGGGGGGGCACTTGGGTGGCTCAGTTGGCTAAGCGTCTGAACTCGGCTCAGGTCGTGATCTTGTGGTCCCTGAGTTTGAGCCCTATGTCCGGCTCTGTGCTGACAGCTCAGAGCCTGGAGCCTGCTTTGGGTTCTGGGTCTCACTCTCTCTCTCTCTGCCCCTCGAAAATAAATAAACTTTTAAAAAGTAAGATTCATTGGCCTTCAGCAGCACACAGCACTTCTCTCATTCACCTTGGTTTACTGTTTGTATAGAACCACGTTTCTACCATGAAGTACTCTGTTAAAAACATTACAGAGAGACACCTGGGTGTCTCAGTCAGTTAAGCATCCAACTCTCGATTTCAACTCACGTCATGATCTCACGGTTCATGAGTTTGAGCCCCACATGGGGCTCTACACTGACAGTGTGGAGACTGCTTGGGATTCTTTCTCTCTCTCTCTCTCAGCCCCTCCCCTGCTCTCTCTCTTTCTCTCCCTCTCTCTCTCTCTCTTTCTCAAAATAAGTTAACTTAAAAAATATCACAGATATGTAAATGTTATTTGTAAATATAATTTCAAAAGCATTTAGTGGTTTCCATTGTCTTTGCAAAGACTGTAAGCCCCACACGCAGAAGCTTGTAGAGCTTCGCAGGTTTCATCTTGAATGTTTGAGGCAACAAGGTTAGACATGAAATGCTGCTTTGGTTTACTATTTTTCTGCATTACGGTGATAAATGAATGGGGAAAAGGACACACACCAAGGTGGAAGAAAGAGTGTATTTTTCTTCTGCAACATAAAACTTTTAATTATTTTAAATGTGTGACTTAGTCAGCTTGGAACCAGTCCACCTCAAAGTAAAATAAAAAGCAATGAAAATTGATGACAGAACGGTTCAGTGACTAAAAATCTTAAAGTTATTACAAATAGAGTATAAAAACCTCTCTAATCCACACAGTTGCAATTTCTGGGGTCAGTGGGAAGGGTATGTGTCTGTGTTGGTGGGGGGTTGGTTAAAATATCATTATGCAGCTTGCTTTTATTTTCTTTAGAGACAAAAATAAAGGCTGTTTTTAATGTACGTTACAGATACATAAATTCCTTAGAAAGCATTTTATGTCATACATTTATCTAAGGAACAATTGTACACAAACTGCATTTACCAACACTACGTGTTCCAGTCCCCTCCCCTCCAAACAAAAACAGAGAAGCCTGCTTTGCTCTGAAATGATTCTGAATTAGCATTCAAGAGCAAGTCTAGCTTTCCAAACTAACTGGTGAGTCCATAAGTTTAGATGGCCTCTCTATTTTGCAAACTTTTGTAAAGAGTCCAAGATCCAAAGACCAGTTGGTGAAATTTCTACCTCTATCATCACCATAAGTGCTTGGATATAAAAAAAAAAAAAGCACAACATATAAACTACTAGATATTCATTCATCCTGCATTGATTAAAGAAATTATGATACAGACCCAACGTGAAATACTGCACCACTCACTGTTGAAATGAATAAGATGAAAAAGAGGATCTGTCAAGGATAAATAAAGATATTATTAAATTTGTTAAAATGCATCCTAATACTCCTTTTAGTACAAAGACTAGGAAAATGTTATGGTATAGTGTCTATACATGTGTGTGTGTATCTGTGTGTGTGTGTGTGTGTGTGTGTGTGTGTGTGTGTAAAATACAAAGCTGATACCAATGGTTATCACTGGGAGAGGGGAATGAGAATAAAAGAGACTATCTCACTTCCTATATATTTTTGTATGATATCATTGTTAAATGACCATGTGTTGGGGTGCCTGGGTGGCTCGGTCAGTTGAGCATCCAACTCTTGCTTTCATCTCAGATCAAGATCTCACGGCTCATGAGTTCAAGCCTGACATTTGGTTCTGCACTGACAGTGCTGAGCCTGTTTGGGATTCTCTCTCTCCCTCTTTCTCTGCCCTTTCCCCACTTGTACTCTGTCTGTCTCTCTCTCTCTCAAAATAAATAAATAAACTTAAAAAAAATAAAAAGTAAATGACCATGTATTACTTTTATGATCAGAATAAATACTAAAAATATTTAAAAATAAATAAATATTAAAAATAGTAAAGAAAATTTTTGAGGCAAACATGGCAGCCTGAGGCTTTCCATCTCATTCCTTCCCTCTCTTTCTAGTCCATGGGGGAGAGGCAGCTATCTAGAAGGATAAATGCTAGGGCTCTGATGTAAACCAGAGCACGATGCCAGCATCTATGCAAGGCCTGGGACTTCTCAAGGAGATTGGCCTGCAAAAGCAGAGAGGGACCTGATGGTTTTGTCTCGCCATCACCAGCCCGCCTCTGCCTCTTGCCCTGTAGTCTGTCACGTGAGTAAGGGGTGCTGCCCTTTTCTCCCACAAGTTCATTAACATGGGATAGGACAAACCCAAGGCGAGGCAAAGTCAAGTCCTGAACTCTAATCTCCAGTTGGAACTCCAGGGGAAGTTTCAAATGAAAGGTTAATTTAAGACATTTTAATTTATCAAACTAAATATGATGAGGGTGTACCGTGTAGTCGCAAGATACGGATGTAAAGCAGAAAGAGCTATAGCAGTTATTACTCATTATGGAGAGGGCTTCTGTCCAAGTTGAACTTGGAATGCCAAGGATAGTAGGTGAACAGAAGTGGAGGTCCTTGCCTGCATCTTTTTTTGTCCCTAAGACAACAATAACAAAATCAAAAGCAGACCATTTATACCTTTCTCATCCTACTGCCTAGATCTGAAAGGAGGGACTGGGGCAGCCAGGGAGTTCAGAAAAGGAAGCTTTAGGAGCTGGGGAAGTACTATTTACTCACCATAGAGAGGTATTTAAATATTCTTACATCTGGTGTAGCCATATCTCTGTGTGCCAACTGACTGACTTTGATCTGTGAGGGGGCCCTCACCCCGTGGAGGTCATGAAATTTTTCTCATGACTTACTTGGGTCTATCTAGCCTCGTATATATAACCCAGAAAATAATCTAATTCTGGATATGGATTTGCCTTCTCTGTCAAAGCACTTTGTCACAAATCATCATCCATGATCTTACTGGATGTCATTTTTGTTGCCATAGTATTTCACATGACATTCCTTCTGACCAAGGAATTCATTTTATTTATTTTTTAAATGAGACAATGGGCTTATTTTTACAAGATTTGTGGATCTTAACTCTGCATCCCAATACCCTATACAATGGTGAGATGGTCTGTTCAAAACTCATTTATGCATCAATTGAAAGATACCTCTCTGTGATGTTGGGGACAGTCTTATGGTATTGATTCCCCTGTCAACAAAATATGAGGGTCTGGGAATCAAGAGGGCGAATGAAGTGTGAGCAGTTCCTCTTGCTGTTATCATACTCACTTACACAATATTTACTTCTCTTTGCCATGATTTTGAACCTGCCAGCTTAAATTCCTTATTTCTCAGTAGATGGCTGCTTCCACCTATGACACAACAATGATTTCACTGAACTAAAAGATGAGTTAGCCAGCTGGCCACCTTTGGGGTCTCTTGCTACTGAACAAAGAACAAACACAAAGAAAGGATTTGCTGTTCTGGCTTGCGTGATGGGCCTTGATTATCAAGCAGCAATAGAGTTACTGGTACATATCAAGGGCAGGAAGGAGTATTTATAATCCAGAGAATCCCCTTGGGTGTCTCCTAATACTTCATATCCAAGACTAAAGATTAATGGAAGCCCACGGCAACACAATACAGACAAAATGAAGAAAAGCTCAGACATTTATGGAAGGAAGGTGTGGGTCACCTCACTAGATATAAAACACTTAACTGGTGGTGACTGAGAGCAAATTGACCCATAAAACTGGTAGTGGACGAAGAAGTTGTAAATACCAACAATGTTTTTCTGACCTGTTGCAGGACAGATTATCATAGCTGTACATATTTTTCTTGCTTGCTTTATTATGTATATATTTGTGTGTATTAACCAATCTTCTCTTTTTTTTTTTTTTTTTTTTTTTTTTTTTGAGAGAGAGAGAGAGCATGAGTAAGGGAAGGGCAGAGTGAGAGGGAGAGAGAATCTTAAGAGGACCTCACGCCCAGTTCAGAGCCTGACACGGGCTTGATCTCACAACCATGAGGTCATAACCTGAGCAGAAATCAAGAGTTGGATGCTTAACCGACTGAGCCACTCAGGCGCCCCTCCTTTTCACTTCTATATCAATGAGGTGATGGTTAGCTGTCATTTAGTTTTGAGGTTATTGGATACCAAGATGGGCCTGTGACTGAACTGGAAAAGGACTGAACGTCTTCAGGGGTGGATAGAGCATTTAATGGGATTTGTGCCTTTTCTTTGGTAAGAGAGCATTTTATTTATATGGAGCATAGTTGCATAATGATAGGTGGGAGTAAGTTGTTGCTATTGTGGCTGTCTGGAAGACTCCATGTGCATAAAAACTTGCTTATGGATATAGAGTAGGTAACGATTTAGACTATGATAGACTGGTTTGACTGCCTCAACTCCTAGTTCATCCTGCCTTCTTATTTGGCGATATTAGAAAGCTAACTACATTCCTCTGATTCTCTTGCTGCTAGGATTCTGGATGTAAATTTGGTTCTGGCACTTAGATGGATGTTCATGAGCTTTTTTAAAGGCAGAAGGAGTTACACGATCTTTCTGCACCAGTGTGGACAGACAAGGAAGCTCCAAAGAGTGAGGGGGTTTGCAGTGCACAAGCTTCATCATGCATGTCTAGTCACTGTGGATGGTGGTGATGACAGCAGTGACAGCAGCAGTCACCCAAGGCAGGGATCGCATCAGCACTGGTCAAAATGGAAGTCAAAGTTCCAGTGGAATATCCTGACGGCCACACCCCCAGCACTCATAATTATTTTATCAACAACTTATTTCTGCATTAAATCCTTTTATGTTTGGAAAACCTAAAGTGTTTGCTATTTCCTGAATTAAAGCAATTGATACATAACTCTAGAGATACACCTGTACATGTTCAAAATGAGGCATGTAGGGGCGCCTGGGTGGCTCAGTCGGTTAAGTGTCTGACTTCGGCTCAGGTCGTGATCTTGTGGTTCACGAGTTTGAGCCCTGAGTCGGGCTCTGGGCTGACAGCTCGGAGCCTGGAGCCTGCTTCCGATTCTGTGTCTCCCTCTCTCTCTGACCCTCCCCCCATTCATGCTATGTCTCTCTCTGTCTCAAAAATAAATAAACGTTAAAAAAAATTTTTTTTAAATTAAAAAAAAACAAAATGAGGCATGTAAATGGATGCTGACTTCAACATTGTTTGCAATAGCTCCAAAACAATTATCTGCATGTCTAATAGTAGGAAAGTGGGTGAAAAAATTGTGGTACATTTACATTATGGGATGAAGCAGGTAAAAACAACAAAGTAAATCTATACATACTAGCATGAAAAAAGCTCCAAGCTGTGTCAATCAGTTTTTTTAAAAAAGGAAGCTATGTAATAATTTGTGCCATATTAAACAATTTACTCTAAATATTGCACATTCAATACATGGTTTGGGTGTATATGGCATGCATCACCATATACTTGACAGGATATAAACCCAAATTCATAACAGGAATAAGTTCTTTGGAAGGAACTGGCATTTGCCAATGGTTATAAAAGGAGAATTTAGTTTTATGTAATGAATTTTTATAATTAGAATACATTCCCTTATTGATGATTGGAAAGAAATAAAATTTTTGAAGAATAATAATTAATTATGGTTGTGAAAGACAAAGCAATTATAAACACTTTCAATGGAAAAATGCATAATATTTAAAAATAATCTATAGCTGCTTAAACAAAATTAAAGAGACTACTAGAGAAGGAGCAACATATAACATGCTAACTTATCAGCTTTTGGAAGGAGGACGGAAAGATAGAGTGACCAAAGTACATACACATCATTTTGTTCTTGGGAATGACAGGAATTTAATATCAAATATATTTTTAACATAAAGATAACCACTAATAGAAAAAAAATAGACATATAAGTTTCAAATCACCAGAGAAAAGGACACACGTAGTAAAGAGATGATTTTACAGGAAAATGTAAAACACCAAAATTGACTCAAAAGCATAGCAAATTTAGATAGCATAATAACTCAGAAAAAAGGTTTTAAAAGGGTAGAAAATAATAGTAATAAGGAAAACAGAAGAGAAAAGAAGGAAAGGAAAGGAAAGGAAAGGAAAGGAAAGGAAAGGAAAGGAAAGGAAAGGAAAGGAAAGGAAAGAAAGGAAAGGAAAGGAAAGGAAAGACAAGACAATAGACCTACATGTTTTATAGACAAGGTCTCTCTATTCCTTGAAGGTTGGTTTGATCATATTCGATGTTATCTGTGAAATTGTAGAATATGTTCCTAAGTTAATTTTATGATGTTTACCTTGCTCTAAAGTTAAAAGGTGAACAAGAACATAACAGACACGAACAAATGAGCACTAATATTGTTTATAAATACAGTCGTAAAATCTCATATAGAACATTATCACATTAAATCCCACATTATATTAATTCCAAAGTTGAATTTTTTCCTAAGAATTTATCAGTAAGTCAGCTTTAGGAAATCTTCTCAGGCAACTCATTACTCAAACGGGTTAAGTGAGAACAATCATATGAATATCACCACAAAAACACTTGGTAGAATTCAGTATTCAATCCGTAGAGGGAAAAACCTTAGCAAATTAGGGATAAGAAGATGTTCCCTTAGTGCAATAAGGAGTATCTATCATAAACAAGCAGTATCACTTCTCGGCCTTTTGGCTAAGATCATAAACAAGCAGTAAACCACAGTTCAGAGGAAAACATTAGTAGCACTCCCACTAAAGCCAAGATGAGGACAAAGATACCTGCCTTTAAGACCATATGCTGCCTTATTCTGGAATTACTAGCAATAAGATAGGTAAGGTAAAAATTCATACAATAAAGAGACAAAACCAAAATTGTTTGCAGTATATGATTTATTACTAAGAAATTACAAAAGAATCAATTGAAAATAGAAATAAAAGGTCAAAACTCAGCTGAGTGCCTAAGATAAAAAATAAACACATAAATCTCAACAGATTTCTTATACGTCAGCATAAAAAAAGGTGAAGGATGGAAGAAAGATCCCATTCACAAATCCACAATAGCAAAAACCATTATTAAATGCCTAAGAATGAAATAATCAAAGCCTATACAGAAGAAGCAATAATTTCCTCAATAATGTAAAAAAAAAAATGAATTAATGGAGATACATTAGATGTTCTATATGGGAAGATTCAATCTTGAAAACATTCAATTCTCTTTCAATTTAGTCTATAAATTTATTTTCAGAACACAATTGTTTTCTATTTGAAAAATTATTTTTGAAGTAATCACATAGGTACAAAATGTTGAAGTACTATATAAAAACCTGCTTTTTTCCAAATTACTTGAAGTAAATTGCTTTCCCTGTTTCCCTATCACCTAAAACTCTAGTGTGTGTTTCCTACAAACAAGGGTGTTCTACATAATGGCAATACAACCATTCAAATAAGAAAATTATTACTGATATATTACTGCCACCTAATTATTAAACCCCATAATCAATTTTCATCAATTATCTCAATAATCTTTTACCACAAAAATATCCAGTGCAGAACCATGCTTGGCATTTAGTTATCTCTCTTTAGTCTCCTTCAGTCTTAACAGCTCCTTAGTATTGCCTTGACTTTCATGACCTTGATTATTTAGAAGACTATAGGCCAGTTTTGTAGAATGTACCTCAACTTGGCCTTGCCTGAAGTTTCTTTGTGATTGAATTCAAGTTAGGCATCCTTAGCAGGAATGCCGTAGACATGAGCCATGGCCTTCTGATTCCCCCCACTAGGCTGTCCCCACCTTTGTGGTTGTACCACAGGTCCTACTCAGGCTTTGACACCTAATGCCAAGTGACAGTTCTACATGGTTTCCATCTTTACCCTACTTGGGCCCTGACAGCCCACTCCAGACTCCGCGACACCCCTCCCCCATATGAACATCCTCTGTATCTCACTCTGGCTCTGCCATCCCTTGGCAGGACTCTATAAATGCAATGCAATCTCATGTGTAATTCCAAACAAAATCTATTTAGAACTTCCAAAAATGATACTACAATTGTACTTGACTTGGAGAACAATTTGAAATGAGCCAAGATATATTTGGGGGCAAAAGACCAAAAAGGCTTACTTTGTCATATATTATAAAACCACAGAAATTCAAACAATCAGATTCTGACTCAGGAATAGACAAATTGATGGAAGAAAAATAAGGATTAAAGAAACAGATTGAAGAATATTGTAGTATTTATCGCCCAGATAGTTATAGTAAGTTAGATGAACCATGGTGATTTGGAGAAGAGCATTAGTGAGCATTCTGTATTATCATTTACACAAAAATAGGTGTAAAAAAATAAAAAATCATAAAGTCATATCAATTCATAATATTATAATTCTGTGCTGGGGAATTACTTTGCTGGGTATGTCAAAGGAAAAAAAAGATCAAAAACTTAGCCTATTTATAAATTAAAATGTCCTATATCATAACAAAACAAAGGTAGCTCCAATCCACTTCACATCACATGGAAATGAGGGCTTTGAGTAGATTATCTTGAATATCTCTTCAAGCTCTGAAATGATGACTCTCCATATTTTATGCATATGATTATACGTAAATTGTGCCGTGTCTACGTTGCATCTTTCATATAATAGAAACTCCTTGCAGGCAAGATTTATATTTTACTTTTGTGTGCCTTCTCCACAGTTACACAAGCTGTGGTCATTGCTGTGAGCTGAACTGTGTCCCCAACAAAGGATTATGGTGAAGTCCCAACCCTGTGCATCTGTGACTGTGAACTTATTTGGAAATGGGGTCTTTGCAGATGCAGTCAAGCCAAGATGAGGTCATATTGAATTAGGGTGGGCCCTAAATCCAATGAGTGGAGTCCCTAAAAGAGAGAGATTTGCAGACACACTCCCAGGGAAGAAGTCGATCTAAAGACGGAGACAGAAATGGGAGTGATGAAGCTACCGAGTAATGACTGCCAGGAGCCACCAGAAAGCTAGGAAAAAGCAAGGAAGACGCCTTTCCCAAAGCCTTCCGAGACAGCACAGCCCTGGTGACATTTTTTCGGTTCAGACTTCTAGCCTCTAGAACCATGGAATGATCACTTCTGTTGTTTTAAGCCCCACAGTTGGTGACACTTTGTTAAGGCAGCCCGGGGAAATTAATACACTCATTTAAATGGGCGATTTTGTTTTTATAGGTAATCATACAGAGCACTGTAACTTAGAGCACTTATATTCACCCATTGGTGTTGGAGTGATGGAACACTCAATTGTGTTCCCTCTGCTGCACAAATTCAAAAAAGATTGGCTCTCTTTCTTTTAATTAGAAATAAGATTCATCAGTCTTGCAGCCTCACTATTTTTCGATGGTTTCTTCATCTGTCAGAAAACAGCTTCCTCAGCACCTACAAGATTTGGTCAATCTCCAACTCAGTCAAAGTCCAGCCCAGACTCATCCCAGAGGACTTCTGTTTTCCCTGGGCTCAATCACCTCCCTGAAACATGACCCTGAAGAAACTTTTTCACTTTGCCTGGTGGTAAATTCTACCTGTGTGATATATTGTAATGGCCAACGTTTGCTGTATTAACACACACCCGTGGAAGCCATAAGCTACTTTAGAGAAAACTGCCATATTTTTAGATGAAATCAGTAAAAACAGGAAAGAATTAGTATTTTATTGTGTTCGGGAGATTATATATTTATACGCTTTTTACAAGGCTGACATTCTGTCATTAGGTCTATCTTTTCTCTAATTCTCTGGGTGCTATTATTTTAGATGCACTCCTATCGTATTATTCCTTCTTATTCCCTATTTTACTTGCCAGTAATGCTTCTAAGAATATATCATATTTTACTACAATTTTTCACAAAAGAGAGAATATTACTTTGCTCCACAATAGATTAACTCCCAGACAAATGGATTATCTGTTAATTTTATGTCATCCTTAGCTGAACTAAAACTCTCACAATTGAATTTTACTAATTATATATTACTGTAAAGTAGCTACTTATAAAGGCATTTTAAATAAGAAATCTATTATAATTACTTAACCCTGGAAAGGAGGACAAGAGTAGTATCACGCAAATGCTGTAAAATGGCAGTCCATGATCTGAATGGAATACGCCAATGTGCTTTGTTAGGCATGCAGAGTGGTTTTAAAGCCCCATATGAAATAGTTTCAGCATTTAAAAATTAGGAGACCTTACCAAAATAAATTCTTATTTCTGTCTTTTGGGAAAGAAAATCAGAAAAGAATATCTAGCTGTTCTGGACAGTCTTGGCAATAAACAGTGTTGGGGAAAACCAGACAATCAAAAGAATGAAACTGTGCCCCTCTCTTACCCCATACACACAAATCAACTCAAAATGGAATCAAGACTTGAATGTAAGACCTGAAACTATAAAACCTATGAAAGAAAACATAAGTGGTAAGCTGTTGGACATTGGTCTTAGCATCATTTTTTGGATTAGACACCAAAACAGAGGTAACTAAAAGTAAAATAAACAGGCGGGACTACTTCAAACTAAAAACCTTCTGTAACCTCTGGAATGGGAGGACATGTTTGCAAACCACGTATCTGATAAAAGGTTAGTAAAAAAAAAAACAGTTTAAAGAAAACAAAAACAAACAACCCAATGAAGAAATGGCAAAGCACCCAAATAGACATTCTTTCAAAGAAGACATACAAAATATCAACAGACACATGAAAAGGTGCTTGACATCACTAATCAGGGAAATGCAAATCAAAGCCACAATGAGATATCATCACCTCATAGCAGTTAGAATGTCTATTATCAAGAAGACAAGAGATAATAAATGCTGGCAAGAGGTGAAGAAAGGGAACCCTCCTACGTGGTTGATAGGAATGTAAACTGGTACAGCCATGATGGTAAACAGTGTGGACATTCCTGAAAATACTAAAAAAAGAACCACTATATGATCCAGCACTTCCACTCCTGAATATATATCCAAAGGAAATAAAATCATAATCTTGGGAAGCTATCTGCACTCTGACGTTCACTGCAACATTATTCACATAGCCCAAGTATGGAAACGACCCAAGTGTCCATTGACCTATGAATGGTTAAAGAAAATGTGATACTGAGGGGCGCCTGGGTGGCTCAGTTGGTTAAGTGTCTGACTCTTGATTTCGGCTCAGATCATGATCTCATGGTTCGTGAGTTCAAGCCCTGCATCTGGCTCTGTGCTGATGATGTGGAGCCTTCTTGGGATTCTATCCCCCCACCCCCTATCCCTCCCTTGCTTGTTCTCTATCTCTCTCAAAATAAATAAAAAGAAACTAAAAAAAAGAAAGAAAGAAAGAAAAAATGTGATACTGAAATATATATGGAATATTACTCAGTTTTTAAAAAGAAAGAAATCCTGTCATTTGTGACAACATGGATAAAACTGGAGGGCAATTATACTAACTGAAATAAACCAGATATGGCATCACTTACGTGTGGAATCTAAAAAAGAAAAAAAAAATGTCAAACTCCTATAAACCAAGTAGGAAAGTGGTTGACAGGGCCTGGGGAGTGAGAGAAATAGGGAGAGGACGGTAAACGGGAGCCCCCAAAATACCTCCTCTGAATCTTTTTGTGGAGATTTCTATTCATGTCTGTTGGACATAGACTTGGGAGTAGAATTACTGGGAATCTTAAAGTAGGCATCTATTTAGTTTTAGTATATAATTCTGTCTTCCAAAGTGTTTGTACCAATTTAAACTCCCACCAGCAACGTATGAGAGTCCCAGTTGGTCCGTGTTGTTGCCAAACTGGGTGTTGTCAATCTTTTTAATTTTAGCCATTCTGGTGGGTGTGTGGTGGTATCTTGTTGTGGTTTTAATTTTAATTTTCTCATGACTAATGAGATTGAGTATCATCTCCCATGCTTACTGTCAGTTAGATGTGCTCTTTTAGAAACTGCCTGTGAAAGTCTTTTGCCCATTTTTTTAACAATAGCCTTATTGAGATATAAGTCACATACTATAAATTTCATGGTATTAAAGTACAAATGCATCAGGTATTAGTGTATTACAGGGTTGTACCATTATCAGATCAGCATCATCTAACTTCAGGACATTTTTATCACCCTAAAAAGAAACCATATTCCCATTAGTCACTCTGCATCTGCCCCACCTCCGCCCCCAACCCCTGGCAACCAGTAATCTTTTAGTCTATATCCCTACTCTAGACATTTCATAATAATAATTAAAAAGATCATTCATTGTGTAACATTTTGTCACTTTTTTGTGTGCGTGTATGTGTGTGTGTGTGTTTACTGAACATGTCTTCAAAGCTCAACCATGTTGTAGCAAGCATCTGTATTTCATGCCTTTTTAATGTTGAGCAATATTCCCTTATACGGTTATGTATTTTTTTTTTTCAATGAAAAGGGAACTTTGCTGAAGTCCAAGGGCCTTGGGCCTCCTGCAGGCAATGGAAGAGTGAGTAGAGGGACCTTATTTGATCTTCTTGGAGCACAGGTATGGGTGGTGTGGCCGCGCTTCTTCTGGGAGTTGACAGCACAGGGTGCAGGCGACCATAATGCTTGGGGCAGATCATCCTGTCGCAGTTGTGTTTCTGGGTCACCAGGCAGAGGGAAGGCTGGATGATGCTACACCATAGGCAAAGTACCAAGTGGACTTTTTCTGGGTATTGTCCCCTGAGCGTGCAGCCATCCTCCGGCCATTTACCCACAAAAATCAGATGCTGCTGATCAGGGGAGATGCCCTCCTTGCCTTGGAGTTTGGCTTCGACATTCTCAATAGTATCTCTGGGCTCGACCTTGAGGATGATGGTCTTGCCTGTCGGGGTCTTCACAAAGATCTGCATCTCTTCATCTGCTCAGCCGCCTTGTTGAAGAGAAAGAGCATGCCACGTTCTTCTTTGTTCATTACTTGAGGGACAGTTGTATTGTTTCCTGTCTGAGGCTGTTGTTAATAACGCTACTATAGACATTTGTATACAAGTTTTTAAAGAAACGTATGTTTTCAATTCTCTCAGATATATACCTGGAAGGAACATCACTGGGTCATATGGTAACTCTATGTTCACCATTTTGAGGAACTGCCAAACTTCCAAAGCTACCGCACTATTTTAAAATACCACAAGCAATGAATGGAGTTTCCATTTTTCCCACATGCTCATTAGTACTTGTTATTGCCTGTCTCTTTTTTTTAATGTTTTATTTATTTTTGAGAGAGAGCGCATGAGTGGGAGAGAGCCAGAGAGAAGGGGGAACATAGGATCCGAAGTGGGCTCTGTACCGACAGCAGCCAGCCAGATGCAGGGCTCGGACTCACAAACCATGAGATCATGACCTGAGCCAAAGTCAGCCGCTCAACCAGCTGAGCCACCCAGGCGCCCCTTGCCTGTCTTTTCAAAAAAGGTTTGCCATCCTCACGAGTGTGAACTGGTATCTCATTGTGATTTTCATTTTTCTTGCCTCAATGACTAATGATTTAAGCATCTTCTCATGTGCTTACAGATCATTTGTATACCTTCTTGAGAGAAATGTCTATTCAAATTCTTTAATGTTTAACTGGGGCCATTTTTCTTTTCATTGTTGAGTTACAAAACATGTCTGTGTATTCTCAATACATTACCCTTGACAGATAAATGATTGGCAAATCTTTTTCTCCTGTTCTGTGGGTTGCCTTTTCACTTTTTGATAGTGTCCTTTGACACACGCAAGTTCTTCATTTTTGTGTAGCTCAGTTTATTTAGTCTTCCTTTTGTCATCTGTGCTGTGGGTATCATACCTAAGAAACCACTGCATGACTTAAGATTGTAAGACTCCTGGTGGCTCAGTCAGTTAAGCGTCCGACTTCAGCTCATGTCATGATCTCATGGTTTGTGGGTTCAAGCCCTGCGTTGGGCTCCATGCTGACAGCTCAGAGCCTGGAGCTTACTTCGGATTCTGTGTCTCCTTCTCTCTCTGCCCTTCCCCCACTTGTGCTCTCTCTCTGTCCCTCAGAAATGAATAAACGTTAACAAATTTTTTTTTAATTTACTCTCAAGTTTTCTTGTAAGTCTTGAAGTTTTAGTTCTTACATGTATGCCTATGATCCATTGTGAATTAATTTTTGTATATGGCAGAGTAGGGATCCAAAGTTCGTTATTTTGTTTATGGATATACAGTTGCTACAACACCAGTTGTTGAAAAAACTGTTCTTTCTCTCTTGAATTTTCTTAGTATCTTTATTGAAAATTGACCATAAACATAAGGGTTTATTTCTGTGCTGTCAATTTATTCTGTTAATCCATATGCCTATCCTTAGGCTATAGCCCCATTTTCTCAATTATAGTAGTAGTGTAGTCAGTTTTGAAATCAGGAAGTACGAGTCCTCCAACTTTTTAAAGATTGTTTTGGCTATTCTAGATCCCTGGCATTTCCATCTGACTTTTAAGATTAGTTTGGTAATTCCTGGAAACATTTAGCTGGGATTTTGATAGGAATTGTGTTGAATCTGTAAATTAGTTTGGGGAGTATTGCCATCTTAATATTAAAACTTCTAACCCATAAATATAGGGTGTCTTTCTACTTATTTAAGTCTTCCTCAATTTCTTTCAACAAGATTTTGAGTTTTGACTGTGAAAATATTGCATTTCTCCTGTTAAGTTTATTACTAAGTATTTTATTCTTTTGTAAAGGGAATTGTCTTAATTTCATTGTCAGACTCCTCATTGCTAACAAATAGAAATACAGCCGACTTTTGCATATTGATTCTATATCTTGTATCTTGCAACTGGGCTGACCTGTTTACTAATACTAACATTTTGTGTGTGTTCAACTCCTTAGGATTTTCTCTATGTAGGCTTGTGTCATCTGTGTACAGAGATGGTTTTATTT
Source organism: Felis catus (assembly GCF_018350175.1). Classification (NCBI taxonomy): domain Eukaryota; kingdom Metazoa; phylum Chordata; class Mammalia; order Carnivora; family Felidae; genus Felis; species Felis catus. Next base: position 22,400,489 of record NC_058374.1, on the reverse strand, counting down.
TTCCACTCTGATCTTGATGTCTTTTATCTCATTTCTTACCTAAATGCAGGCTAGAACCTTTAATACAGTGTTAGGTGGAAGTGATGAATGTGGATGTTCTTGTCTTGTTCCCGATTTGAAGGAGAAAAAAAATCAGTTTTTCACCATTAAGCATTAAGCTGTGGGCTTTTCATAGAAGACCTTTATCAATTTCAGGAAATTTCCTTCTACTACTAGTTTGTTGAGTGTTTGAGTGTTTCTATCATGAAAAGTCATTGTACTTTGTCAACAATTTTTTTTTTTTTTTGCTTCTATTAAGATCATGTGATTCTTGGTCTTTTATTGTATTAATTTGATGTGTTATACTGGTTGAGTTTTGTTGGTTAAATCAACCTTATATTCCAGAGATCAACCCACTTAGTCATTGTCTGCAATTTTTTTTTTTTTTTTAGAGAAAGAGAAAGAGAGCACATGTGTGAGAGGGACAAATGGAGAGAGAGAGAGAGAGAGAGAGAGAGAGAGAGAGAGAGAGAGAGAGATTCTTAAGCAGGCTCCACCCTCAGCATGGAACCCAGCACAGAACTCAATCTCACAACCATGAGATCATGACCTGAGGCAAAATCAAGAGTTGACACTCAACCAAATGGACTGTCAACTACAGGGCACCCAGGTGCCTCTACAATTCTTTTTATGTCTTGCTTTTATTTTACGTTTTTTATGTTTAATTTTATATGTTTGTTTATATTTTCTTGAGGATTTTATGTCAATATTATAAGGTATATTGGTCTGTAGTTTTCTTTTTTGTGATGTCTTTGGAAGCTCCTTGGATTGTTGTAAGCCTTTAATTACTTTCCTGAGGTTCTGAAAGAAGTGTACTTTTAGCCATTTTTATCAGTGTTTTGCCTGCTTTTATGGAGGAGTGGGTTTTTTGAGATCTTTAATCTATCATTCCAGATGTGCTTCTGTCATTTATTTCTAATTTGGTATTCTACCTTATTGATTAGTAGGAGTTTTCCATTTAACTTTTTAATTGATTCTGGATACAAGTCCTTAGTCAAATATATGCATTGTGAATATTTTCTCCTAGTTCATGTCTTACCTTTCACTCTGTGAAAAAATCTCATCTTGTACTGTGGTGCTCAATGGAAAGATTTTGTCATGTAGAGGAAGATTAATCACTCTTGTTTTCCTGACAGGGTAGTCAAGAGTATCTACTTGTTCAAGTAGAGAAGGGTGGGCAGTGGGAATTCATGGTCATCATGCTATGTGATGTGATTAAAATTCTTCATATCATGTTATTTTATTTTTATGTTTTTATTACTCAATATATGATATACTCTTGCTGTAAAACACTGAAGTGAAATAGAAATAAATGGCATAACGTTGGTCGTCAACACTTGGTAGATCCTTCCTAAACTTTTCCTATGAATTTGTACACAGACACTGACCCATCCAGATACACACACACACACACACACACACACACACACACTCAATTAGTTGATGGAAGATTTATAAATGGGATCTACTGGCTATATATTTTGTGACTTTATGATTTTCCAGTATTATTTTTAAAGGTTGTGTAGTATTCACTAGCAGAAATACCACGTTTTGATGAAGATTTAGATTATTTCCAATTCGTTATGTTGAGAAGCAATGCTGGAAAATCTTTGTCCATATATTTCTAGATTTAAGTGTAAATTTTTCCAAAGACTTGAATCCCAGAAATAGAATGGATCGGCCAAATCATAGGAACTTTCTATCATTTATATAAGTGGCAAACTGATTTCCAGAAAGGCTATCTCAAGTTATACTTTCACCTAAAGTTTATAGAAATATATATTTTCCTGCATGCTTACCGAATAATGCAGATAAACATTTTCTCTGATCTTGACAGTTGGACGGTTAAAATATATTTTAAAGTTTTATCTGTATTTCCTTAATTACCTTTGACATTAAGAATCTTCTCATGTGTCCCTTTTGATTTCCACTTCCATGAATTGTTTATTCATATCTTTCAACTATTTTGGCTTTTTAAAATTGATTTATATATTCTCTTTACGTTTTCTGGAGAGTAATCATTACCTATTAAATATGGTGTAAAAATTTCTCAGTCTTATTGCTTCTATTTTAATTCCGCTTAGACTGTCTTTTTTATATCATTTTTTTAAAAGAGGGGTGCCCGGGTGACTCAGTTGGTTAAGCATCTGACTCTTGATTTTGGCTCAGGTCATGATCTCATGGTCTCATTAGATCAAGCCCCCCACTGGACTCTGCACTGACTGTGTAGAACTTGCTTGAGATTCTCTCTTTCCCTCTCTCTCCACACACCCCCCCCCAAAATAAATTTTAAAACTTTAAAAAAGAGACTGATTTAACGTTGTGCTTCTCAAATGTTGTCTTGTCTAGGAAGGCCTCCCTCAACTCAATATCATCAACACATGTTCCTATATTTCCTTCTAATGATTTTAGAATTTTGTTTTGTAATTTTCTTTTCTCATTTTTATGGAGAGTGACAAGTTGCCTTGCAACAGGGATTTTGTTTCCATTCTTAAATACCTCACTTGTAAATGTATGAACTTTATGGTGGCTGTAGCTCTGTACTGTTTCTAATGTGTGAGAGATTATCCAGTAGCCATTTATTAAATTGCTCACCCTTTATTTCATGCTCGAAATGCTACCTATACCAAAGCAAAATCCCCATGTCTATGGCAGGATTCTGCCTTAGGACCCCTGTGCTTCCATGCACTGCCTCGCTGTTTTACTTACTAGCTTCATTGACTATGTCCTCCTGACAGCAGGGAAGATCCACCCTTTTCTCTGTTCTTTTTCACTAATGTCTCTGTGACTGTTAGGCATTTTTCTCTATCATGTGATATTTAGAATAAAATTCCGATTTCTAACAAAAATTCTGACGGAATTTGATTAGTGTTATATTTATTAATCAACAAATTTGAGGTAGATGTGATATCTTTATAACAGTGGATATTCCCATCTAGGAATTTGGTCTCTCTTTTCGTGTGTTATGTAGTCAATTAGGTTAATGGGTATCCTGGTATTGAACCACCTTTGTATGCGGGAGATGAAACCTACTTGGTCATCATGCAATTTTCCCAAATGCGTACCCGTGTTTGCAATATACTATGGTAAAATATTTAAAAGAGGTTTATTGCCTAGCTACTTTTAGCATTTATTTTCATTATTTAAAAACCTAGTTTGATGCAGTAAATAATGCGTCCTGAGAATTGCCCTTTGGTAGAAGGTAAGCAGGCATTCACTCCTTTTGCAGATGATGACAAAAGGTTGAAATTAATTGCCCCGCTCCACACTCTCTGCAATTTTCCCCCTAGCTCCCAGATCCCACTGGATTTGATTTCTTAAGGTTTTATCTCTGTATTTGCACCTATATTTTCAAATTGGATTGTAATTCCCTTTATTTGAGTGCCATGCCTGTCCAATTTTGAAATCAGGTTTATGCTAGGGTATTACAGAGTAAATAAGGAAGTCTTTCCTTTTCTTTTTTAATACTCTTCAATAGTTTAAAGTATTAATTACCCATTACTTGACAGTTTTGCAGAATTCATCCATAAGCTGGATGTATTGCCTTTTGACAGGTGTTGATATTTGCCTACTTTTCAGTATCTACTAAAGTTAATGATCTAAACAGAGTTTCTCTTTTGGAGCCAATGTCTTTTAGGTTATCATTCATTTCAGCTGGATTTTCTGACTTTGAGCATGGCCAACCAGAAAGGTAGACAAAAAACTAAAAACTAAATGCTTGAAATAAACGGACTGATGAGCTTTTTTTTTTTTTTTTTTTTTTTTTTTTTTTGGTTTGGATTAAAGATGACATTGTTTCTTTCTTCTTTACAATGGGAGAAAAAAGTCTCAGTTCAGACGAATACTTAGAGGAGCTGTGAGTCAAACCACATCTCTCGATTAAGTGAATTATAAAATAAAACAATCCAGTTTCAAATGTTTCTTGCTCAATAATAAACTGCATCCAGATCAGCATATGACAAACCTGTATGTACTGATCATACGGTTTCTTAAATTTTAGGGGAAAAGCTAAGCCCTTCGATAATGGAGAAACAATTTTAAAAAGTGCTTGAAAGTAGATGCAGACATTGAGATTCCTGACAGATGACGAACACTTTAGAGATGTGGCCACCTCAGGGGAGTCACGAGCTCCCAGAGCATGTGGTGGGAGGTTCTACAGCGAATCTAGCATGCCCTCGAGCTGCGGCAGGATAACCACAGAGAACACGTGTTGGCTTTGTGGCTGTTTCCACAGTGGCCCCCGCAGTCTCCATCCACTCTCTCCCAGCTGCAGGGGTGAGACCCAATAACCCGATCAAGTTCATTCCATCTGCTCTGCTGCTAAGATTGGTTCTGATAGCCAGACCAAAGCAATTCACCCCATTGCATTTTTATATAACACTTACGAGGCTGCATGTTCAGCATTCTGTGCTGGTGTTGAATTATATTTTTATGTTTGTACCTCTAGCTAGGGTTTCAGATAATGTCTAAACAGCCACATCAGTGAAGTTGAGCCTCAGGCTTCAGAAGTGGTCCTTCTTGCTTCTTTGGGAAAGGACATGACAATTTCCCAGCCTCCTGGGCTCAAGTACAGGCTTCAGAGGCTACAGCTCCAGTTAGATAAGAATGGGGCATCTGGTTTCAGGCATTATCTAAGTAAGATAGGGACTTTAATTTTGGTGTTTAGGGATGGAATTTTGGGGTTCTAAAGCATGCTCAAATTATATCCATGATAATGTGCATTTTTCTGGAAGAGGGTTTGTTGCTGTTATCAGATTCTCCAAGGCGTCAATGAATTGAAAAGTGTTACTGAATTAGCCAGGGTTCTCCAGAGATGTAGAAGCAATAGAAGATAAATTGAAGGAAGAATTGGCTTATGTAATTATTAAGGCTCGTAAGTTCCACAACATGGAACCTGTAAGCCAGAGACTCAGGAAAGCTAGTGGTGTGATTCAGCCCAGTCCAAAGTCTTGAGAATCAGGAGAGCCAATGAGATAAATCCTACTCGGAAAGCTGGGGAATATGAGACGAGGTGCCCCAGCTCAATCTGTGAGGCTGGGAAAAAAGGGGACACATTCCTCCTTCCTCTGCCTTCTGTTCTTTTCAGTTCCTCAACAGACTGGATAAGGCCCAACCACTTAAGAAGGACAATCTACTTTACTGAATCCACTGGTTTAAAGGCACCCTCACAGACACGCCTAGGAATAACGTCTAATCTGGACAGCCATGGCCCACTCAAATTAACACATAAAATCAACCATCACAGGGGCTCCTGGGTGGCTCAGTCGGTGAAGGGTTATAACCAACTCGTGATTTCAGCTCAGGTCATGATCTCGAGGTTCGTGAGTTCAAGACCCAAACCGGGCTCTGCTCTGACAGTGCAGAGCCTGCTTGGGATTCTCTCCTTCTCTCTCTCTCTCTCTCTACCCCTCCCTGCTTGTGCTTTCTCTCTCTCTCTCTCAAAATAAATAAACTTAAAAAAATAATAACCATCACAGTAAAGAACCTTGGTAGAGGTTTTATAGGCCATTTTCCTCGAGTTCAGGCAAAATCACAAAGGCGGTCATCAGACACTCACTAGAGTCAGAAGAGTAGAGACAGATTTGTACCGCAGGTAAGAAATGGGATGTAGATCTCAGCTGTTCTGGAAGTAGTTTTCCATCTTGGCTGCTCTGCAGAACTTCTGGGGAATGTAGCAAAATTTCTGATACCCAGAAAAACACCCAGATAGGTCGAATTGTTATCTGGGTTGGAAGTATTTGTGTTTCCGTCGCTTAAAGATTCCCAACGAGAGAACGTTGAGCGGGGTCACCCAGAAAGGTCAAGTTTCCTGCCTTCGGTTCTACAGTCCCACAACAGATCAGGTGATAGTTCAAGATAAAAATCCCCATCCCTTCCAGTAGATAGAATAAGACAATTTATACTTGTAAAGAAAATTACTGTGCAGAATAATTACCTGTTTACTCCCAGACACCGAAGTCTAACGTGCTCAAGATCTAAGAGATAACATTAAAAGTGTGCTTGATAATACTCTTAAATGGTATTTAGGGATATTTACTGCTGAACAAACAGCCCCATAATCATGTTGGGGGTTAGCTAATATAAATACCCAGGACTTTTACCTGTTCGCCAAGAAGGTTTTCACCCACTTTATGTGTTTAAAACCTTATGTTTTCTTGATATTTTCCCGAGTTTTTTGCTGTTCCATTTCATCTCATTACTTCCATTTGAAACCCCTTCTATCATAACTATCTCAACAAATTACTCATCTAAGCAACAAATTATTTCAGAGTGAATTCATTCAGAACAAAAGCATTTATTTCTAAAATTGTCATTCTCCTTGCAGCCTGTGAAAACTTATCATCATAATTAGGCACAGTCACTATTTAATTTTGATTAGTGATCTACAGAGCAAACTGTAGAAACACAAAATATCCAAATCAGGACACAGTCTGAATGTAAGTCATGTTCGCAATATACTATGGTAAAATATTTAAAAGAGGTTTATTGCTTCGCTATTTTTAGCATTTATCTTAATTATTTAAAAACTTATTTTTACGCATTAAATAATGCTTCCTGAGAATTCCCCTTTGGTTTAGAAGGTAAGTAGGCCTTAACTCCTTTTGCAGATGATAGCAAAAGGTTGAAATTAATTGCCCCATTCCACACTCTCTGCAAGTTTCCCCCTGGCTCCCAAATATATATATATCTCTGAGTTCCTGATCCTTCTTGCATAATACATCAAGTATATTCTGAATTTTAAATGAGAAATATCCAACAAGAAAGTTCATCAGGCACTTGCATTTAGTACAGTTATTTGTCTGTCTTTTAATTCCAATCAGGTAAACAGCAGTTTCCCATGACCAGTTTAGGAACTGAGTGATAGCAGGTGGTTTAAGTGCCCTCTAGGGAGCCTGGGATCTCTACATCCCTCACTGGTTCTTCACTCTCAAGTTTCCAGACACTTGAGGTACTGGACAGGGGTCGTCTGGGCCGTCCTCGCCGCTGTGAAAAGAGAGCAGCGGACTTCAGAAATCTCCACGTGGCCCTGCTTCGAGTCCTCTTTCTGCCACTGAATGCCCTGTGACCTCGGTGAAGGTCATAAATCCTGGGAGGATCAGTTTTCCACGGACAACGTGATCACTGATACCCACCTCTGAGGATTTTATGAAAAGTACATAAGGTAACTGGCTGGGGGAGGGCGAGGTCCTTCCATAGGCAGAAATGATCATTGCTGCGTGCTCCTAGAGGCCATGAACATCACCTCGTTCTCTTTTAACAAATAAAAACGCATTAAAATCCCTTTAAGAACACTCACTTTTATGTAATTATATTTTCTGACATTTTCTAACCCAGTAGCCAATATGTATTGAGCGTCTACATTGCATCAGGGATGGGGCTCGGCACTGAGGACAGAGCGGTGAACGAGATGGACACAGGCTGGCTGTGCCTGCATTTCACAGGTAATGAAACCCATCCTTCCACTTTGTGTATCTTCAGTGGTTCCAGCAAGAAGTGTAATAAGCCCCCCACTAGTCTGAAAAATCACAGAAAAGTACCGTTGACCTTTGAACAACATGCGCTTGAACTCCGCGGGCCCGCTTAGATACATGGATCTTTTTTTCGATAAATACACAACAGTCCTGTAAACGTATTTTCTCCTCCTGATAATTTTCATAATAACTTTTCCTTTACTTTAGCTTACTTTGTTGTAAGAATGCAGCATATAATACATGTAATGTACAAAATATGTGTTAAGCAACCGTTTATGCTCTCGGTAAGGCTTCCGGTCAGCGGTAGGCTACAAGTAGTTAAGTTTGAGGGGAACCAGAAATGATATGTGGATTTCTGACAGCACAGGGGATCTATGCCCCTAACCCATGGGTTGTTCAAGGGTTAACTGTATAGTATTCCTTTTAGATAATAAGAACCTGAATTTACTGAATGCTAACTATAATAAGAATTTATATACTAACTCAACTAGCCCTCACAATAAACCTGAGGCAAGTACTATTATTACTGTTGTTTTACAGAGAAGAAGACCAAGATACAAAGAGACGAAGTTATTCGTTCACGTTATAGCATGAATATGTGGCCAACCTTGGATTGTGGACCCAGGTGGTCTGGCTGCAAAGCCCTTGCTCTGGCCTTCATTCTATGCTGCTTCACACAGGTGGAGTGGGGCCCCAAAGTAGCATCATTTTCTTGGCTCCCAGAGCACACAGGACACATAAGCATGTTGTGCCCAGTGTCATGGATACAGGTTGGACAAACGTCCATAGGCCACAGGACAGAAGAGAACCCAGACAAATGATTGCTATCGGCTGGTTCTAGATTTAAATTCTCCAACATGGTGGAAGAGGTGGGCAAAAAAAAAAATCACCCCTATGCTTCCTGGGAAGGATTCAATGTACAAACAGGACTCACCCTGAGATGTGCCAGACTGTCCTGAAAACACATTATCTCCTTCAGTGCAGGGACTTTTACTAACAAAGAGTGGGTTAAATGGATCTTTCTTGGGACTTAGTCACTTAAGCACCTGACTCTTGATTTGGGCTCAGATCATGATCTTACGGTTCATGAGTCTGAGTCCCCCCCTTACGCCCCCATGTTGGGCTCCATGCTGAAAGCATGGATCCTGCTTGAGATTCTCTCTTTCCCTCGCTCTCTGCCCCCCCCCCAAATAAAATAAACTTAAAAATAAAACTGTTTCTTGGGGCTCCTGGGTAGCTTGGTCAGTTAAGCATCCGAATCCTGGTTTCGGCTCAGGTCATGATCTTTTAGTTCGTGAGCTGAGCCCCGCATCAGGCTTTGCACTGATAGCAGGGAGCCTGCTCAGGTTTCTCTGTCTCCCTCTCTCTCTCTGTCTCTCCTCCGCTTGCTCACTCTCTCTCTATCTCTCTCAAAAAATGAATAAAAATAAAAACTTAAAAAAAAAAGGGTTTCTTTACTGAGGACATTAGAAAACAAAAGTAGTAGGGTCTTCCCACTGTGGGCTTAGTAAATAAATTGTGGCTCTGAAATGGAGGGGCTCAGGGGTGTTTGGAGAGGAAGACTGTATAAGAAAAGAAGAATTAAATCAGGATCTGTAACCAACAACCCTAGCAGCGACCCACAGAAGACTGGCTCTGAAGGGAGGGGTGTCACCACCACGTGCGGAACCGTGCCTGGTCCCCATCAGCCACCGTCACACCCATGGCCCCCTCCACACCTATGCCAGTCATACTAAAATATAACACTGATGCTGGTAGATGGCTGGACCAGGGCCAAACACACAACCCACAGAGTTTTCTAGGCCGGTCAGCAGTTCTCCTGGAGCCTGGCAAGAAAGCCCTGCCAAGACAGCTCCACACAGAACGGTGATTGACGGGCCTCACTGGGTCTGTTCCTTATGAAGTTTGTACGTGACACGTACAGACGGAATCAGCGCCAAAGGGGGCAGGGCAAAAGTGGAGAGACACAGAGACCACAGTAAGGAGAAGTCCTAACACAGAAGGAAGCTCCTTATTAGCTGCAGGGGCCGCAAAAGAGGCAGATCGTAGCTGAGACGCCCTAACCGTGGCGTCCACCCGAACCAAGCAAGGATGTCCAAGATGAAGTTTACGAGAGGATCCGCTGTGGCATCACAAGAAAATATCGGAACACCTATTCACATTTCTTTATCTCATTGTTTCTTCACTGTTATTATTTGTGTACATTTTAAAAATACATATATCAGGAAGAGCGTGTTCAATTTTTTCCCCTGCTGAATGATTAAAAACACTGGAGGCCACTGCAGAAAATATACAAAGCACTCAACACCCGCTGCTGCAGGGACAGCCACTGTAGACTGATGTTGCATCTTAAAAATGTTCCTTTTCTCCGTGAGGCAAAAGAACTGTGGCTGCTGTCTGTCCTTCTTCTCTCTTTGTACTTCCTTGCATTAAATCCCCAATGACTAGGCACCCCAAGTGTGTCCCTGGCAATAGCACAACCAACAGACAGGAGCCAATTTTGGTCTATGTTGTCCCGAGGACAACAGCGGTACCTGTCAAGAGAGGGGGGAAGGGAAGATCAGACAAGCTTCAGCGGTAACTCAGTGGTCACAGAGAGAATGTGCGAACTGTACCCAGACACTGTCAGGGAAAGGAGGAATTTGGAATTGAGGCTAGCGTCTCATTGTCTTGCATTCAAAACTATATTTTTTCTGTGATTCATTCTCTTTTGGATGTAGTGTCCAATGTGGTTAACTTGAGTATTTTATTTTATTTTATTTTATTTTATTTTATTTTATTTCTATTTTTATTTTTTTTAATGTTTATTTATTTTTGAGACTGAGACAGTGTATGAACAGGGGAGAGGCAGAGAGAAAGGGAGACACAGAATCTGAAACAGGCTCCAGGCTCTGAGCTGTCAGCACAGAACCTGATGCGGGTCTCGAACTCATGGACCGCGAGATCATGACCTGGCTGAAGTCAGACAACCGACTGAGCCACCCAGGCGCCCCAACTTGAGTATTTTTTTTTATTTAAAAAAAATTTTTTTAATGTTTATTTATTTTTGAGACAGAGAGAGACAGAGCATGAATGGGGGAGGGGCAGAGAGAGAGGGAGACACAGAATCGGAAGCAGGCTCCAGGCTCTGAGCCATCAGCCCAGAGCCTGACGCAGGGCTCGAACTCACGAACCGTGAGATCGTGACCTGAGCCAAAGTCAGATGCTCAACCGACTGAGCCACCCAGGCGCCCCCCAACTTGAGTATTTTAAACTGAACTTCTAGGTAGCTATGCAGTGGGGTTCCCTAGGGATCACGTAACATTCAACATTTCAAAACATAAAGAAATTTCAAGGAAAGTTCTCTGAAAGTAACCAAACTTTCATAGATTTTCATCAAATGTCCTACCTGCTCTATTGGTCTGGTAGCTGAAAATGTTTTCCAAGAAAGAAGATCACAGTGAAAGCTGCAATAAAAAAATGACAAGAGATGCTGCACTAAGAAACAAAAGTAGGAGAAATTTCCAATCCAAAACATTGAAAAGATTTTAATGATTTTATTCAACATCATTAAGCAAAAATGAAACAATTGTCAATATGTGGTAACATGGCATTTTATACCTTTTATGCTCTGAATTCCTGATGGTAGAATTCATGAACGTGGTGGAATTGATCTATGGGTGATAAGCCATCCTTTCCATATTCTATACATCTGAGAACTTAGCTATGTTTCCTCATAAATGATTGTTCTTGCAAAAGGAGAAAATACAACAGTAGTGTTTGGCTTGTAGCTAGCATCTCTCTTTGTTGATTCCATTCAACCCAGCTTAAAATGTCTTACCATGTTAAAGTACTAGAAGTTGCTGTTATTATATAATTCATGACACCGTTGTTCCAAAAGATCCATCCAACCTCCAAAAACCTGGTCAGGTTGCTTTCAAACACCTCCAAGGTCTGGTTAAGTGCCCATTTCTATTCGGCAAGGCTGTGGACAATCACAAAGCAAAATTAATCATGGTCTTGGGGCTGAAGGAGCTTGCACTCTGGCAGGGAAGACAAAATATGTGCACAAATAATTATAATACAAAATCACATATACTATAGACTGCAAAAATCGCATAAATAAAATGTGGAAGGCTATCAGAAAGGGAATGCTCACTTCTAATGCCGGGGTTGGAAGTGGGGGTATCAGGAGGTTTACAGAGAAAGGCACATTTGATCGAGACATTAAAGGAGAGTTCTGATTTAGGAAGCCAAAAGAGGGTGAGGGGAGGAAGAGGGAGAGGAGAGGGAAAGAGGTGGGGAGGAGAGGAAGGGAGCTGGGAAGAGAGGCAGGAGGGTGGGGAGAGGGGAATCCAAGAGAATCGTACTTTTTAAGAGAAAGAATAGACAAACTTGGAGTCCAGTGAGAAAACAAGTGATAGGACAGAGTTAACTTTAAAGTAGTTAGAGACGAGTAAAGGAACAGGTCGTAAAGAAGGATAGGTTGGTTGGCTAAAAGGCTCTGGTTAAAAGAGTTTCTCTTACCTTTGCCTATTTTCTTCCTCCAGCTTTATTTGTCCCCACCCCATTTTAGAGCTCCCATAAACTACTGACTTTGTTTACTTGTTTCCTTATGTGACTCTCTTCCTGAACCAGGAGCTCCCTGAGGGCAGGGCTGGTGTCCTTTTCCTCTGTGTAGCCACCGCCCAGGGTGGAGCTAGGCACCCAGATGTCTGTGGGATGAGTGAATGCCACACCTTAGGAACCATGGCAGTGAAGTAGCGGTCTAGTTCTGTTCAAGATTTTGCACCGAGGGGTGCCTGAGTGGCTCAGTCGGTTGAGTGGCCGACTTTGGCTCAGGTCATGATCTAACGGTCTGTGAGTTCGAGCCCCGCGTCGGGCTCTGTGCTGACAGCTCAGAGCCTGGAGCCTGCTTCAGATTCTGTGTCTCCCTCTGTCTGCCCCCCTGCTGCTTGCATTCTGTCTCTTGCATAGTCTCAAAAATAAACATTAAAAAAAAAAAAAGATTTTGCGCTAAATGACGGTGTCTCAGTGTTGACTGAGGACTAGCTAACGTGTGCTAGACCCTTAGCACATTGCCTGGGACATAGCAAGTTTTTCATTTACGTTATCTTATTAACATTAAATACAGCCCGTCAATGACATTTGGAAGGCTGCTCAAGATGTCAGCGTGACACGGGTTTTGTGTTTCAAAGCACAGAGGCTGAATAGTAACTGCTTTATTTTGGAATCTAAAATAATACCAACATGATTCTCTTTCTGGTGTGGGTGTGTATGTGTGTGTGTATATATATATATATATATATATATATATATAATTTTGGCATATGGTACACATCCAGAAGGATGGAAAAAGAATTCACATATACAGTGTAATGTATGATTATGTGGTATATGTGCTGGGCATCAAAGTCCAAGATAGAAAATGAAATATTGGTTGCTCCTCTGAGCCCCCAGTCTGTACCCTCCTCATTGAGACCCTCTGTCTCTTTTTAGAGGTAACCACTGCCATGATTCTTACGGCGGTTCTGTCCCAGCTGTCATAGTTTTCCTTTATAATTTTATCCCTTAGGAAGTATGGTTTCTCCTATTTTTCAATTTTACATATATTAAAAATATACTGTGGACATTCTTTTTTTTTTTTAATTTTTTTTTTCAACGTTTATTTATTTTTGGGACAGAGAGAGACAGAGCATGAACGGGGGAGGGGCAGAGAGAGAGGGAGACACAGATTCGGAAACAGGCTCCAGGCTCTGAGCCATCAGCCCAGAGCCTGACGCGGGGCTCGAACTCACAGACCACGAGATCGTGACCTGGCTGAAGTCGGACGCCTAACCGACTGCACCACCCAGGCGCCCCAATATACTGTGGACATTCTTATGTGCTCCACTTCTTGTGCTCAATATTGTGTTTGTAAGATCCTTCCCCCCAGAAAAGCTCTCATTTTTTTTACATCGTTGAAAGAATTTCAGCATACTCATGTACATACCACAATTTATTCATCCGCTTCATGGTTATGGCCACTTTACTGTTAATGGACATTTGGTTCACTTACAGCTTCAGACTATTATCAAAATTCTGGCTAGAACATTCTTACACATGTCTCCTGATATGCAAATGCATGCATTTCTCTAGGGATATACCCAGGAATAGGACTGCTGAGTCCTGAGTTCTGTGGAGCTCCCATCTCATTGGAAAATGCAAACTGTATTCCAAAGTAATCGCACTAATTTCTACTCCCACTAACAGTGCGCGAAAGCTCTCATTCCTCCACATCCTAGCCAACACTTGTTTGTATCACATTTTTTATTTTGCCACTCTTGGTGTGTGTGACATTGGCTTTCTGTTCTCGGTACGACTTAGCTTGTGCTTCCTGATAATTAGTGAGCTTAAGCATCTTGGCTTATTCTTTATTTTTTTAATTTTTTTTCAACGTTTATTTATTTTTGGGACAGAGAGAGACAGAGCATGAACAGGGGAGGGTCAGAGAGAGAGGAAGACACAGAATCGGAAACAGGCTCCAGGCTCTGAGCCATCAGCCCAGAGCCTGACGCGGGGCTCGAACTCACGGACCGCGAGATCGTGACCTGGCTGAAGTCGGACGCTTAACCGACTGTGCCACCCAGGCGTTATCTTGGCTTATTCTTATCAGTCATCTGGATTTCCTTTTGGCTCATTTTTTAATTGGGTTGTCGGTCTTTTTCTAACTGACTTGTGGATATAAGTTCTTTGTGGATTATGTGTTGCAAATGTCATCTCATTCTGTGGCTTGTATTTCACACTCTTCAAAGAGATGTCTTTTCATGAGTTTAATTACTTTAATGTCATTTTAATATTCTCTTTTTTAAGTTTATGTATTTATTCTGAGAAAGAGAGACAGAGCACACAAGTGAGCAGGGGAGGGGCAGAGAGAGAGGGAGAGAGAGAATCCCAAGCAGGCTCTGCACTGTCAGCACAGAGCCCACTGTGGGGCTCAATCTCACAAACCATGAAATCATGACCTGAACTGAAATCAAGAGTCAGATGATTAACCGACTGAGTCACCCAGGTGCCCTAATCTCATCTCTGTCTATCTCATTTTAAAATGTTGCCCAATGCCCTGGAGATGTTAATAAATATATAAACACTTTACATTTTTTCTTTCACATTTAAGTTTATAACCCACTTGGAGTTGATTTCTGTATATGGTGTGAGGAAGGGGTCCAGGTTCATTCTTTTCCCACTTAGATACCTAGTTATCTTGGCATCATTTAATGAGAAGACAATCATTTCCCCAACTGTCCTGGAACATGTCCTTTGTCATATATCATATCAAAACTTACATGAGCCTGTTTTAGCTATCCCTATTCTCTTCCTTGGGGCTATTTATCTGTAACAATACCACAAAGTCATGATTGCTGTAGCTTCACAAGTTTTAATATTTGGCGGAATAAATCCTCTCTCCTTGTTACTCTACTGCAAGAGTGTCTTGAATATTCTTGGGATTTTAAAAAATTTCTTTATAAACTTCAGCATCAGCTGGTCAATACGGCAACCATTCTATTGAGATTTTTATCAGGATTGCATTGAATATGTAGTTTGATTTGGGAAAAGCTTAAATCTTTAATATATTGACTCTTTCAATCCATGTACATGGCATATCACCCCATTTATTTAGATCTTCCTTAATTTCTCCCAATAAGGTTTTAACAATCTTTATAGAGTATTTGTACATCCTTTCTTAGATTTTTCATTAATGTGAAACTCTTTTTTTCCTTTTTACTGTCAATTACCAAATCAGTTACGCTATCTTCCATTTATTGGGCCCTGCTGTTTTTCAGGTTATCTTATTAGCCCCTTCAAATACACTATGTGTTTTACGCCTCACAACAACCTTATTAGGAGCTCCTATGGTTATACCCATTTTACTTATGAACACACTGATGCTCAAAAGAGTTAAATACTTCACCCAAGTTCTTACAGTTAATAAGTATCCAAGCCAGAATTTGATCCCAGGCCTATCTGATTCCCAAATCATGCTATGCGACCTCTGTGGGAGACATGCCCCTGAGGGAACTGAATGCAAGCAGATATACTTTGGGGGGGATGAGTCAGGAAAGATTGGTGATGTGGGGCACTGGCCTGGGAGGGTGTGAGGAGGGAGGGATCCCAAGCACTCAGGAAACTGAAGCAAGTCGTTGAGGTGAGCACTAATGAGGGAATCACATAAACTGGGAAGGTGCTAAAAACAAACATCCCTGCAGTCACTATTTTTCTTAAGGCAAAGAGGAGTCAGTCAAATAGCCTGGGGGCTCTTAGGGGCCAGGTTTGCTTTAGTGACATCACTCTTGGACCCACAGAGGCCATATGAGGAGTTTACAGTCTTCACTTGCCATTTCCAAACTGAGTTTCTTACCCAACTTCCCAGTCTCTTTCAACTGGTACCTTTCACCTGGATTTTCACCTTGACATCTTTCCCCGAATGCTTGCGGCTGTTTGCTCAAGCCAGTATTGAAGCTAATTTGGGAAAACACATCTATATTGAGTACACAGGACATAGGAGAAACATGTCTTGCTCATATAGAAGATTATGAACAAAATTATTTGATATAGTTCCTAACCACCAATCTGCATTTTTTTTTAATAGTTACGAGTACAACTGGCCAAGAACTCTAAGAAGCAGGTAACGCTACAGATGGTCCAAGATTCTTAACGTCTGCCACTAGACTTCAAAATGATGATCTTTAACAGTGTTGGTGGGGATGCCCGGGTGGCTCAGTGGGTTGAGCGTCTGACTTCCGCTCAGGTCTTGATCTCGCGGTCTGTGGGTTTGAGCCCCGCGTCAGGCTCCGTGCTGACAGCTCGGAGCCCGGAGCCTGCTTCGGATTCTGTGCCTCCCTCTCTCTCTCTCTCTGCCCCTCCCCTGCTCATGCTGTGTCTCTCTCTCTCTGTCAAAAATAAATAAACATTAAAAAATAAAAAGATAAAAAAACAGTGTTGATGAGCCTGCCTCTTAAATTCCTCAGAAAATGCATGTTGCACTGCGGTTGATTTTGAAGAGAGATATCTGTGCTAGGCAAGCGGTCATTAAGTGCAGCTTTGGAATAATTGGCCTTCCTCCATTGTTCGGTTTATAATAGCTGCAATAACTCAGACTGCTAAAATAGATCCAATTATGTAGAAAAATATTAAAGAAACAACAAGCATTTCCATAGCTACCATACCTTGCCTAGAAGGTAAGCAAAGGGTTTTTTTTTCCTTTTAGTATGTGACTATACGAAAATTAAACGTCCAATAAAAAGTGCAGAAGTCCAGATACAAAAATACAGAAGAACACCCCCACTTAGTACAGGTGCAGACAGTCCTGCAAACGACAAAAGTTAAAGTACAGCGAGATCTTGCTAGACTATAAAAAGTAGGAGGCTTGATCTGTTTTATTAATTTACAAAAATTGGGCATGATATTTAGCACGGTATACATTTGTTTCAGAAAAACGTTGTAGTACACATTTGTATATCTGTGTCTACTGCAAATACATAAAATTTTAAATGAAAATAAATCAGCAAAACAAATTCATAGATTCAATGTGCATTTTCCCTCGTGGTTAATGCATGTTATCTGAGATAAAGGCTAGTAAACAATGTAGCAAATGTGAGCATTAACATATTTTGTAAATTACTTAATTGTTTCAAAGTAAAGCCAGCTTTTTGCTCCATTTTGGTCAATTTCAGTAGCTCCTTTTGTGAGCCATTTCTAATCTCATTTGTCAGTTGTTGAATTCTTATTTGGGGAGATTGTTAGCTTCTTTTGATTGTCCTTCTCTTAGCTCTTCAACTTTAAGCTAGCTCCATATCTTATGATATGTTGTGTGAAAAGTAAATTTTTAGGAAATTTGGAAGATACTTTTTTAAGAGACGTTTTGTTGTTCATGGTTGTTAGGTCTTCAAGACTGTTCATTAAAAAAGCAACAACCAGGGCTCCTGTGTGGCTCAGTCGTGAAGCATTTGACTTTGGCTCAGGTCATGATCTCACAGTTTGTGAGTTCAAGTCCCACATCCAGGGAGCACCAGCCCTGCTTCAGGTAAAACAAACAAACGAAACAGGAGCCTGAGTTGAGCCCTGCTTCTGTCTTTCTCTCTCCACCTCACCCCCCACCCCCCGCCACCCCTTATGGGATTTTCTCTCTCTCTCTCTGTCTCTCTCTCCCCACCCCCACCTCTGTCTCCCTCTCCGTCTGTCTCTCTCTCTCTCTCTCTCTCTCTCTCTCTCTCACTCTCTCTGCCCCTTGCTCACTTGCACTCTCTCTCTCTCAAAAACAAACAAACAAACAACCTATTTCTCACAAACTCCTGCTGGAATTTACTTCCCATAAGATTGCAGTCTATACATCATCACTTACAGTTATATTAAGGGAAATAAATTCCATTTCAAGTTCAGTTGTCTGAAATGTGTTTTATCCCCACACTGCATTGGCACACGGACATTCTCTTCATCTGTCCCTTCTCCCATCTGAGGTCAGCCCTTGGTGAGAACTTCTCCAACCCAGGTCACTTAAGGAGGCTTCTGTAGGCTAGTGTAGGGGCTCCAACGGGCAGGACTCCTGACAAGACTGGCAAGAAATGAGCAAACAGGGCAATGCCTTGGGTACAAGTTTGGGGAAAGAGATACAGAGTTTCAGGGTCAATTTTCTGGGTCAAGTCTTTTCCTTCAGTATTAATGACTTTGATCAGGTTTACCTTTTCAATGTCTTGTTCCCGATACTGTTCACAAGCAGCAGCCTCCCAGCCCAGAATCTCTTCTCCTTACCACTACCTGCTGCTTCTACCCAAGATGCTGCTCCTCCCTAACGAAACACGAACAAGATCAATCTACCAGCCTCTCTCCTTTTGCCCTTAAGCAAGGACACAAGCCCCTCGAGGAATTTTCGGAGTTTCCACCGCTAGTAGTGATTAAGAAACACATGGGTGGTAAATTGATTCCCCCCCCCCCTTTTTTTTTTTTGTCCTTTGCTTCCTGCTCAAACACAGGAGGGAAAATCCAGTCTGCACATACATGTTCACATATATGTTAACAATGAGTCTTGCACATAAAGGGCTAGAGTAGGAATTCTCACATCTCATAGGGTCTGAGAAAAAAAAAAAACGCTTTCTGTGCCTCCCTCCCCCGCCCCAAATAAAGGAGCTAATAGCTGCCCCTCATAGGACTGCCTGGAGGATGAATAAGGTTAAAGTGGGTATATTAACATAACACGGTGCTTGGCACACAGTAGGTTTTTTTAATGAACGATCATTTCTTTCCCCCTTATGGGATTTTCGAGGTTTGGTCAAATGAGGAAAGAAGTTACTTTCACAAAACCAACAACCACTGGGCAGGTTTAATTCGAAAATTAGCATCCAGTATGTATTCCACAGATCCCTTTAGCAGAGGTTGTCAAATAGTGGGTCCACTGAATTAATTACACTTGACATCTTTAACAAGTAAGCACAGATGGCAATTTGTAGTCAATGGTAATCTCAGATCAAACTATTTTAGCATCAAAATTTGACTTATTATGAATTAATCTTCTCAGCTTTGAGTTTGCTTCTCTGTAGAAATATTTGCTCATGAATTCTTTGAACACAAACAAACCCTAAAAACTAAAGGGTAATTTTCGCAGTTAACAATAGAACAGAAGTAAGCTAATCTTTTTGCCATAAAGGGCATTGTTTTAAGGATAAAGTCCATCTTTTAGGAGAAATTATAATATAAATGATGTTGTCAGGTCATATTTTTCATGCCATTACTCTTTGTTTCATGTTGCAGGGGAAACAAAATGAAACTAACAGTTTTAGGGGGAGTTCTCCTGGGAGTGAGAAGTTCTGGTTTGTATCACTTCGGAGTACATCAGTTTTTGTTCACTGGAAAATGGAAAGCTGGTGTGAGGGGGTATCATAAACATGGAGCGGGTTGGGATGAGAAGGACCCAGCAAAAATAGAACAAAGCAAACCACGAACGCCAGGTCATCTTGGGTTTGAATTCCAGCTCACCCCTCACCACTTCCATGACAGTGGGCAATTTAAACTCTGCAAATCGTAATTTCTTCATCTGTAAAAGGGGAATAATATTGACATCCCAAGGCTATCATGAGAATTAAGTGAAGCAACCTGTGTGCCTTAGTGGTTTCTGGCACATAGAAGGTACTTAACAATGTTTATTCCTTCCTCCTGCTTCCAAACCCCCGCCCTTTCCAGATAAAGAAATATACATTACATGCCTAGAGTATTTTCTTTTACTTTTTAAAGAAATGTTTATTTTGAGAGATGGGGGGTAGGGGACAGAGAGACAGAGCACAAGTGCCTGCAGAAGTGAGCATGAGCAGAGGAGGGGCAGAGAGAGAGAGAGGGAGAGAGAAAATCCCAAGCAGGGTCCACACTGTCAGCGCAGAGCCCAACACAGGGCTTGATCCCGCAAACCTTGAGATCATGACTTGAGCTGAAATCAAGAGTCAGGCACTTAACCAACTGAGTCACACAGGGGCCCCAATTTATTTTTGAATAAGAACATATTTCCATAATGTTTACTACATATGTGATACATATGTACTATCCTAAACACTTCACAAATAACTCACTTAATTGTCATAACAACCTGTTTGGTGAAAACACTATTATTATTTCTGAAAAGCGTTGTTGTTATCTCTCTTGTACAGGTGAAGAAACTGAGGCAGAGAGAGTTAACAACTTGCCCAGCTGACACAGCAGGTGAGTGGTGGGGCCAGGTTCAAAGCCTGGCCATCTGGTTTGCACTTAAATCCTACACATGCCGTTTTTCATAGTAACAAAAGAAAAGGTTCAATGCATTCTTCATTGTCAGACTTTCATTACCAAGGGTGAAATCTAATATAAAAAATATCAAAGGGATGCTCATGTACCAAAAAAAAAAAAAATTATTAAGAATATAAATAAAAATTCATCAAGAATTTTTTATGCAAAAAATAACAGGCCTTAGGGGGTCTATGAGGCAAAGGAAGAAGGTGAAGTAGGGGAAGAAGAGAGAGTGTCATGGTGGAGGCATGGGGTAGGGGGGCAGGAGAGAAAGAACGCTAAGGCCAAGGTTGGGACATCATTTACCAAACTCCTCACAACCAAAACAGTGCTTTCCAGAGGCTCCTGGGTGGCTCAGTCGGTTAAGGTCCGACTTCAGCTCAGGTCATGATCTTGCAGTTGGCGAGTTCGAGCTCCACATCGGGCTCTGTGCTGACAGCTCCGAGCCTGGATTCTGCTTCAGACTCTGTGTCTCCCTCTCTCTGTCCCTCCCGTGCTTGTACTCTGTCTCTTGCTTTCTCTGAAAAATAAATAATAAACATTAAAAAAATTTTTAATTAAATTTCTTTATAATCTGCAGCCCACTGACCAATTTGAGGTAGGCACAGTAAAACAGTCTTCCAATAAACTCCCAACTGTCTTGTCTTAATGTTAATGCTTTCCTAGAGGGAAAACCACCTTATCTTGACAATAACAAGGCCTCCAGTACCTTCTGACTCCTCTTTAGCATATGAAAGTCATTCTGGAGGCCTCCTTTTTTCCTTATCTCCCCCAACTCCCAAGTATATATAATCAGTCACTCGTCACAACCCCAGGGCAGGTCTTACTGCCACGGATCCTGTCTCCCTGCTTTGATAAAACCTTTTTGAGGGGCGCCTGGGTGGCTCAATCCTTTGAGATCTGACTTTGGCTCAGGTCATGATCCCACTGTTTGTGAGTTTGAGCCCCGTGTCAGCTGTGCTGACAGCTCAGAGCCTGGAGCCTGCTTCAGATTCTGTGTCTCCCTCTCTCTCTGCTCCTCTCCTACTCACACTCTGTCTCTCTCTGTCTCAAAAATAAATAAACATTTAAAAAATGGGTCTAAAAAAATAAATAAACATTAAAAAAAAATTTTTTTTAAAAGCAGTTCTTTCCCACCTTTCAGATGCGCAGAAGTTGTGGCTTATAGCAGAGCTTGTCCCCAACTTGTAGAAAACAGCACCATTGTCCCTGGGAGCCACTGCTTCTCCTGAGTCATGAATATTTCTTTAAAATAAAACATTCTAGGGGCGCCTGGGTGCCTCAGTGAGGTAAGCTGACTCACTGTAGCTCAGGTCACGATCTCACGGTTCAGGAGTTTGAGCCCCCCATCAGGCTAGCTGCTGTCAGTGCAGAGCCCGCTTCACATCCTCTGTCCCCTCTCTCTGCCACTCCTGTGCTTGTGCTCGCTCTCAAAAATAAGTAAAAAGTTTTAAAAAACAACATAAAACATTCTATCCTAACAGAGCTCTGATTCTGTAGGGTCATTAATTGAGTCACTTCTTAACGTTAGGAAAGAAAACTGCAGGGTGTCGTGGCGAATGCTGCCCCCCAGATGAAGGACTGGGCATTCGGCTGGCAGACGACGCCCATCTGGGAAGGGCTGCAGCTACCCAGCCACCTTACCCTTCAGGACAGATCAATCCAATGACCGACTAAGAGAGTGCGAAGAGGCAGTGGCCTGGTTCCAATTGCGTCAACACTGAAAGACCATCCCAGCATCAAAGCTTCCCATGGGGCTGGCTGATGCCTTTGTTGAGACCGCACCTCAGCCCAGCTTCCTTTGCCCAATCCTGCTGCTGTCCCTTCTTTTCCATAAGGATGGGTCCCACGTGCGCTATACCGTCCTGTAGACCACTCTCCCTGTGAAGTCTGCTCCCCAAGAAACTCAACTTGCAATGCGATTCTCTTTCTGCACTTTGGTATGTATCTCTATCTATCCCTATCTATCTATCTATCTATCTGTCTACTTGCCTGGTAACTCCAAGTTCCAGTAATCTTAGCTTTGGCAGATTTCCAGTCTCTTCCTTCCGCACAAGCGGGATGCCCTTGAGGGAGCTGATTAACTTGGCCATATAGAAATAACAGTGGATGCTGCCTCAGGCTTGGGTCACGCTTTGCAATCCTCACTGATAGAGGTACTCGGGGGTATCTCAGAGGACTGTGCCGTCGAAGACACAGACATGATACCACAGACATGACAACCTCTGGGCCGGAGTTTTCCCTGAATGCTAAAACATTCTTAATGAAATATTTTCACTGGGAAGAAAGCTAGTTTTGTTCCGGCACGATACTAAGAATTGTAAGAGTGGACTTAGGAAGTAATACTCTTTTTTCTAGTTAATTGGGGGGGCGTGTATTTGTGCATTTGATTTGGTTTCTGTTGTTATTTTGTTTTGTCTCAGGTAGCAAAGGGCTGCACAGACTTTACAAGATATCTTTGAAACAAAAGCTGACCAAATTTCAGGCCTGCACATTTTTGTGGGCTCAATGATCAAATGGAGGGCTGCTATTTTAAGACGTGATTAAGAGCAGCTTTTTTTAGACCCAAAATTTAACCGACATTTTTTTTCTTTCTTTTGTCAATTGTTCTCTGACAAGCGAATTCATTTTCAAGTACATTAGGCTGACTGAGATTCCACCAGGCCCATGAATATCCTTCCAGATTCCGTCTCAACAAGGGGGACAGTGTAGTCATCTAGATTAGAAAGCCCTCTTCAGAAATCACATGTCACAAAACTGCTGGCAAGACTGAAAGCTGGTTGAGGTCTTGCCAGGAAGCTGGCGAGAGACCATGGCCCAAGAATTCAAGCATATAAACCCTGATCCGATCTGCTTCCTCTAAGGACAGCCAAAAGACACAAAATCTCTTTTAAAATCCAAGTTGTTGGTCTATTGACAGTAGAGCCCTCCTATCCTTCCTATACTCTGTCTGCCCTGTCACCTTTTCCATTTGGAGGCTTGTTAAATAAACCAAGCACTAATGAAAACTGCTCCCTTTCTGGGAGCAGGTTTGACCAGCATGAGAGGGCCACGGTCTACCTGAAATGGCTCCTAAGAACAAAATAATAGGGTGTGGAGAAGCATATGGATGTGAAATGCAATATTCACATTCAGGACAACTATAAGGCAATAAATTGTGACAGATATGAATTCATTTCTCATTTAATAGCTCTAAAGAAATCAGTGCATAGAAACCGACCTTAAGATTAATCATAGGCTGGGGTCCCCGGTGGCTTAGGCCGTTAAGCGTCGGACTTCAGCTCAGGTCACGATCTCACAGTTCATGAGTTTGAGCCCCACGTCAGGCTCTGTGCTGACAGCTCAGAGCCCGGAGCCTGCTTCAGACCCTGTGTCTCCCTCACTCTCTGCCCCTCCCCTGCTTGCGCTCTGTCTCTCTCTCTCTCTCTCTCTCTCTCTCTCTTTCTCAAAAATAAAAATAAACATTAAGACAAATTTTTAAAGACTGATCATAGGCTGCTCAAAAGCACTATTTTTCCATTAAAATAAAGTATATATGTGACATACTTTGGAAAAAAAACTCTAATGCACCAACGTTCCTATTTAAAAAAAAACAAAAAACCATACAGGAGGCAGATTATCCAGTTTTCACAGGCCTCTTCCCCTCTCTGGCCTGCGGTGCAGGGAGGGGAGTGGACGCAGAGTGTCATCCCATCACACAGAGTGTCATCCAGGGTTGGGGGTGGGGTGGGCTGCAGAGCTGGTCCAAATTACACAGCACGCTGCTGGAAGGTGGCCTCGGGCTGACCGTGTGCATATCAATACAAATCTGTGTGTGCTGAAGAACCCAAAAATTCCTCTCACAGGCTCAAACCCGCAATAAACCTGACTGCGGGGATTAGCGTTGTCAATATCTCTCTGGTGGAAGACTCCACATTTGAAAAACTGAAACTTGTCTCTTTCTTTCCATTTTCACTGTCCAGCATTCCCCAAAGCATGGTCTGTGCGATGGTAAGAGGTATGACCCAATAAAATCTTCCATGATCAAGTTCATATGAGAAAACATGGGTTTAAGGAAAGCACAGATTTCCTACTGTAGATTCTACAATATGCTAACGTGCACTGTAACTCTCCAAGGGAGAAATAAAGCATTCACTGTGCCCCAGATTTATACGACCATTTATTCACCTTCTTGTTTCCAAAGAACAACTGGTGGGGTTAGCGTCCCAAAGAATTCGTTTTGAGAAGTTTTATAATCATTTTGGGAAATCTTCTTTAAAAACCTTATAGTTCCTTCCTAAGATGCTCATTTTGTATCCATATTTAAGAATTCTTAGTTCATACACGGCATAGGTGTATTCTTTTGTTTGCCAGCGTGTTGATAAACACTAAAAAAACTCTAATTAACATACATGCATTCTGAACTAACCTAGCATTTAGAGAAAGAACAATTTTGTGTGCTCCAAGGCAATACATTTTTAAGTCTTCTGGAAATTTCAGGAGAAGCTTTCAAATAGACGCTAGGCAGTATTAGCATAGTTTCAAGGCTCTGAGTCAAAGACACCCATTTATAGACAGCAAATTAGTTAATTCTTACTAACGTCTCATCACCGTGATGGAAAGGAATGCCCAAGTCGCTTGCTCTCTGGGAGCCAAAGCACCCTCTATTTGATGAAGCATCTTTGATCTGCAGCCTCTGATAATGCCTATCAACTGCCAGCAGCCAACTTTGATACCCTGCTGAAGGGAGAGGGAAGCAGCTTTAACTTGAAAGGGATCAGAAACAATTACAAAATCGAATGAGGTGTTAACTGACATGTGCAGGAAAATGTGCATGAAGAAGTGAAATACCAGGAACATGCATGAATCAACCAATGAAGCCAGCAAGACTCCCCCTGAACACGGGCAAAAAAAAAAAAAAAAAAAAAAAAAAAAAACACCCAAATATCATTGCAAACAACAGAGCAGCTAGTGTGCAAAAATTACTCAGCTAATCTCCAGGCCATCGTTCCATAATCCTTCAAATGAGAGCAGACTTGTTATAAAAATTAAAGATAACGTACATAAAGCATATCATAGCACAGTGATGGGCACACAGTAGACACTCGATAAATAGTACTATTTACCATTTTTGGAGCATAAAAAGGTAAATGACAGCATGGAGCCAAAATTCTAGCAATTTGCTAAAACTGCCAACCGTCTCAAGACTTCCTCAGCCTGTTACGAAACAATAAACACCAGAAACTTGTCCGCGAAAACACAGGCGTCTTTCAAAAGAGGGGGACGGAGGAAGTAAATTGCAGATCGAATTTCCATCCAAGAATCCGTGCGACTGCTTGTTTCCAAGGAGGACTCGGTTTTTGCTGTCTACTGTGTTGTCCTCATAAGGGCTGCCAGCGGTTGAAGTTTCCTAAGGGAGACGATTCGTATGGAGATATCCACCGAACAGTAAGAACAAAGCAAACTTGTGAAGATATGTCTTGGCATTGCAGACTGTCTCTTGCAAATTGCCTGCGAAGGATTCAGCATGAACATCTCAACCCAGAGCATCAGGTAAAGACTCTCGGTTTCAGACGCCCCAACAGAGGACGCAGGAAATAAATTCTGAGGAGCTCTTCCTGGTTATCTTGTCCCGCCCTTGAATGACCATCATCACAAATAAGGCATTAGACTCTGCCCCCACATAGAGCATATTCGACCACGTAAGGACAAAACCCTGCTTGGTTCCCGCTCCCATGGAGATTCTTATGTGTTTTTCACCCTTAAGGCAGATGGGGTTTTGAGTTGAAAAAAAAAAAAAAAGATTATTTGTTTCACACTAAATTCTCATTTTTATCCCCAGGGTTTCTCTTGCTATACAAAAGCATAGGGTTTTTTGCTGAATTCAGGTGAGGATCATTTTCCCTTCAGTAGAACATTTATACGAATCCTTGGCCGTTCGTGTATTTCACCATCTACTTGTTGGACAACACATGCCCGTAACTGTACAATATTCTGTCCCCTTGGGACACCCGTTGTCTCCAAACTGGAAGACTTGACCTTCATTTCAGCAGGGAGCTGGAAGAAATGTCATTTTCTTTTGGTCTGTTAAACAATGTGACATCTTGTTTTGCATCGGCCTCTGGCTTCAGCCCATCCCACACCCTCAAAATCACTCACTCTTGAAGATATTGCCTTACCCTTTTTTCTTTTCTTTCTAAAAGTCAGTGGTGGATAATGATGCTGGAAGGTTGTCAAATCCCTTCTAGAAATAAAATACTGATTTTTGACAGCTGAAGGGGCCTCAGTCCTAACCTGAAGATCCTATGCGATGAAGAAAGCCTCTCTGCAAAGCTAGCATATCCTTGCAACGAGAACATGCCTCTCTGGAAAACAGCCACTCTGGTTTAGCCGGGAGTGAGCCTGATAATAGAAGAGTATAACTGAAGTTGACATATTCTCATTAGAGTGGCTGAAACAAAAGCACATATGGATCTTTCTGAATCATTGAACACACACTGCTTGATAAATTATATTCTCATTTTCAGAGGCTCCGTCTCAGAATGCCTTAGCAGGTAATAGCCGTCCTTAGCTCTGGGTTTGCTACTTCTCACCGCCCATAAGTGAATTCAGCGGGCGGGTGGGAAGGACTCAGGAAAAGGTAACTATCGGCTACTGACAAGTTTGTCTCCTATAAGTCTTAGTTAAGTGAACCCCAACATCATACTGCAAGGCACAGGTCCCTTTTCCAGAACTCTCGCTCTCCAAGAAAGGATAGGAATTCGGGGTGCCTGGGTGGCTCAGTCGGTTAAGCAGCAGCCTTCGCTTCGGCCATGATCTTGCAGCTCGTGGGTTCAAGCCCTGTGTTGGGCTGAGAGCTCAGGGCCTGGATCCCGCTTCAGATTCTGTGTCTCCCTCTCTCTCTCTGCCTCTTCTCTAATTGCACTCCGTCTCTCTCTCTCTTTCAAAAATAAACAAACATTAAAAAACAAATTTTTTTAAAAAGATAGGAATTCACCCGGTGTTGAAAGGTTGAAAAGGTGGCATTAATCTCTTCCTTGAAATTATGCCTCTTTGTGTTCTCTGTGAAGTGTTACCTCATTCTCCCTTGGGGTACTTAGGTGAGGAAAGTGTCCTGAGACAAATGTGGTCTGAGGAAGCAGGTCAGACCTCAGAAAGGGGGCCCACCTCCCCTCAATGAATGTTTCCATGCCTTCTTTCACCTCCAGATCTTGAGGTCCAAATCTCAGAAAAAGCCTGTGTCAGGGAGGATTGTTTTCTTAGCACTGAAAACCCACTCTGAATGATTGAAGCAGAAAAAGAATGTGCCGGAAGCACATTGAGTAGCTCCCAAAATCGGCCAGCAAGGCCAGGGAACCAGGACCAGAAATGCATGTGGGTCCCTCGCTGCTGCTGGTCCCCTCTTCCCAGCTCTGGACCCTGAGCATGGCCACGGGCACCAGCTCCCGTAGACACAGTTATGCTGCTTGGCTCTGAATTCAAAGTTCCAAGGAGAGCACATAATTGGTCAAGCCGAATCATGTTCTCAAATTTTGCCGGTGTGGGTGGGACGGGGACACGTACCTGGCTCTTTTCAGCTTCTTTGGTGAGAAGTAAGTGGGCAAGTGAGTTCAGATGTTCGGCGGATTCTTTCCAAAAATGAAAGGAAAAGAAAAGAAGGAGGAGGAATTGAGACAAACGTTTACTCATTTGAGAACCTCTCAACATTTCCGACAAAATGCAGCCTAAACCACTTTCTATTTTTTTTAATGTTTATTAATTTTTAAGACGGACAGAAGGCAAGCAGGGGAGGGGCAGAGAGAGGGAGACAGAGAATCCCAAGCAGGCTGGGTCCTGTCAGTGCAGAGCCCCATGGAGGGCTCGAACCCACAAACCCCGAGATCACGACCTGAGCAGAAATCAATAGTCAGACACTCAACCAAATGAGCCACCCAGGTGCCTTCTAAACCACTTGCTGTAGAAAAGGAGCCACTGTCCTCACAATATCACCTTCAACCTCCTCAAATTCTGTCTCCCCCTTACTAAGCAAACACAATTTGAAGAAAAAAAAACAAGAAACTGGTAATACGGATATAAGAGCTAATCTTACTCCTCCAACACCCCAGGGAATATGTGCCCTAAACATTTATCCGGATTCCTCCACCATACTGAAGTTTTACATAGCCTTTTTTCTAAACTGAAGGTTATTTTAAAATAAAACTGTCTGAACTGCTTAAAAAGAACAAAGAGGAAAAAGGTAAAAAGCTATTTGGGATTTTTGAAGAGCAGTAATGAAAGTAACCTGAAATCCCCAATTTTTCTTCTACATGAAAAGGAAAAAAAAAAAAAACTCCTCTAAGAATCTTAATTTCTCATTTCTCAGAATGGCTTTTAATTTTGTTTTTCTTCTCGTTGGCGTACTTTAATGGGAGCCCTACAGGAAAAGACAACAAAAACAAAGCTAAAAATATGTTTTAGAATCATGATACAGAAAATGTTACTGTTTTTTTTTTTAAGTGGGAAAATGGATACTATTCCGATTATAGAGTCTTCAGAAAGAAATAATCTTAGAAAAACAAAACAGAAAAATATCTCCTTGGTTTTTTTAAGTACATGCCACTTCCAAACCTCCTGAGAAATGGGATCCCTGCTGGCTTTGCTTCCAGATGGGCGATAAACTACGTGACCCCTAAAATTCCTTTCAGTGAGCCTCAGACACGAGTTGTTAACTAATGCAACACATGGCCAAGCTCCCCCACAGAAGCAAACAGAAAATTGGGCAGATTCCATCCTCAACATTTCCCTTTCAATGGCTGCAAAGAGTAAGCTCATTTGAATTAATTGCTTTCCTTTACTTGTGGAGATCTATTCAGGAAAAATTATTTTGTGACTCCAGGATAAATATTGAATTTGTGCTCTGCCAGTAGTAGGGTTCTGGATTTTTGGAGGGAGAATATACTCATGTATCACAAGTGTAATTAAACATTGGTTTTTAAACGGTAAGAGTTACATAGTTTGGATTGTCTGTGCAGTAGTCGAGTAAGGAATTCTATATGAATCGCCCACTTG
The DNA here is from genome assembly GCF_018350175.1 of Felis catus. NCBI lineage: Eukaryota > Metazoa > Chordata > Mammalia > Carnivora > Felidae > Felis > Felis catus. The sequence continues at coordinate 22,371,186 of NC_058374.1, read as the reverse complement.
GGGATGGTTATACTGATTATTGATGATAAGAAGAAGCAGTCTGGTAAATCTGTGTGTGTTGCTCTAATGTGGATGTAACAGTTGGTTCTTTGAAACATCGTCCCTATTTGGGAGCTATTTTGGAAGGTGACTGCCACTCAATCTACCTATCACAGCACCCAGAAGTTGACTGCACCCATGGGTCAACTCCACCTGGCCCAGGTACTGCCCTTAATAAAACTGGAGAGAGTCTTCCAATTTAAAAATATGTAAAAGCAAATAACTTCTGGTTGAAAATCATTAAACCTAATTATATCGCCTCAGATATAGGCAGCAAATCACAAATAATTTAAGTGAAAGTCCAGCCTGGTTGCGGGATTAGCTCCCCATCTGTTCTCGCTAGGTGAAGACCTCGGCCAAGAACAATGCAGCCAGGATGGTGTCCTCCCTACCCCATCTCGTTGTCTCTCCCTGCTGGTGTATCTTCGACTCACATTCTTTAATCAAGTGCTCCTCACTGGGGAGTACTGGTCTGGTGGCTTTCTGACACTGCCCTTGATAATGTCATTGCAAAGAGTGCCGTCTCATTATCAGCAACTGCTCCAAGTTTGCGCTTAGAGCACCATGTTTTGTCTTGAGATTCTTGATATCACTAATGGCTGTTGCACAAACCTGTGCAATGTACCAATTGCAGAGGCTGTGGCTTTTCTTAGGACTTTCCGACAGAGGAGAAGTGCAGTGTCACACTTAGGAGACTCTGGTCTCAGATAAATTATATAATCTCTCAGAGTCTTGGGAATGTGGGGTCCGTGACTGTGACTGGCACCCAATAAGCACCCATGGAATCATAGCTGTTACTATTGTTTCAGCAGAAAGTCCTCTCATGGAGAAGTGGGAATAAGTTCATGGAAATCCAAGGGCTTAGTTAAAAAATAAATATTGCCCAGATAAATTCCTGCCTGCAGAATAAATATTTCCTATTACCCTAAACCCTTTTTCTTAAAGGTTTTCTGAATCACCCTAAATATCTTCCTGTGCAAAGAAATGATTTGCTTTCAAGTCTGGGGCTCCATGGGTTATATAAGAATATATGTTATTGGGGCACCTGGGTGGCTCAGTCGGTTGAGCGTCCGATTTCAGCTCAGGTCATGATCTCCCGGTTTGTGGGTTCGGGCCCCGTGTCGGGCTCCGTGCTGACAGCTCAGAGCCCGGAGCACCTGCTTCGGATTCTGTGTCTCCCTCTCTCTGCCCCTCCCCCACTCACACTCTGTCTCTCTCACTCTCACAAAAATAAGTAAACATTAAAAAAAAATTTTTTTAAGAATATATGTTATTTACTATCTGTTTACCATATGAACAACAGGCATATGCAAATTCACACATAATTAATTAGCAATTATGTCTTCAGTAGAACTCATCACCTGGAAGGTTCTAGGTGGTCCTGTGTTGCCAGGTCACTGACAAATCACCTCAGTTCCTCCAAGTAGGCTGTATGAATCCGCAGCACCTTACTGATGAAAGCCCAGCAGGCCAATCAAAGGGAGGATGCCATTTGTGCCATCTGGCAGCAGAGAGCAAGTTCAAGAGCATCCGGGGCCTTACTAAGAGATTTGTTCCAAAACACTGACAAATCTGCATTTGGTAGGGAAAGTGAAGAAAACTACCTGTCATTAACAACAACAACAACGAAAAAGGGTTGTGTAAGCGCATTGGGGGAAATGGAGAATTAAGAATGCTGTGAAAGAAAGTGCCTTTTTCTGAAGCATATAATTGGTGCCAAACTAGACGCAAGGAGTGGCGAGGCAACCAGGGGAGCGTTTCAAATGAGCATGGGTCAAGGAGTCTTGAGTACATCACTCATTGGCAAGAAATCTCTTGTCAGTACACATGCAATAAAAGGCGCTCATCTGGAGGAAAGTTGATGGCAAACTTTATAAAGGAGATATTAAGTTCATACCACCTGGACACACTGCCCAGTCTCAGCATCACTAAAATAACCAGTAGAACCAGTTACTACACACCCCTGATACGGGGTGATGGAAGGACTCTGCACCACCTGAGAAGGAATCCCGTCCACAAAATGCAACCTGAGGAATCCGATCAATTTTCTAGACCTAGAGTTCGGCAGCAGGAAATGCAGAGGAGAGAAGAACGAGTTCGTTGACATGATGAGGAGGCAACTGGCCAAGTTCAGAATGTATGACACTCTGAGAATAAATGACAGCTTCTCTAACAAACAAATGGCGTAAATAAAGGGAGGGAGGGGAGGGGTGGTTGTAAGACTGAAAAGACCGACATATTAATGAAATGCTGTGTGTGGACCTTGTGTAGAGCCCGATTTAAAAAAATAATAATAAGCCGACTGTAAGAAGACATTTTTGAGTTCGAATAGTGAATTCAGAAATTCACATACTGTCTGGGTTTAAGTGCAGTTAAGGAAATTATTGTTAGTGTTATTATCTGTGATAATGACAAAGTAGTTATTTTTCTTTCTTAAAAACGGAAGGGGAAACCTTGATAGTTAGAAATACATACTAAAGCGTTAGATATACAATAACACAATATCTGGGGTTTCCTTTAACCTACTGCAGCAAAAACAAAAAAAGGGGGGGGTGGTGGTGGAAGGATTGAAGCTTAATTAGCGAAATGTTGATAGTAGCCAAAGTTAGGTACAGGTTTGTTTATTATATTAAACTCTCCACCTTTGACTGAAAATTTCTGTATAAAAACCGTAAAAACTTTACTTTCCCAATTATCTGTATATTATAAATGTACTTACAGCTTTTAAAACTCTGTTTATTTACAACAGAGTAGGAATCATATTCAAGTGTCTCAGTCAGTTTGCACTGCTATCATAAAGGCGCTATAAACTGGGGGGCTTTGGAAGAAACATTCAATTCTCACAGTTCTAGAGGGTGGGAAGTCCAAGATCACAGTGTTGGCAGATTTGGTATCTGGAGAGAGCCCGCTTCCTGGTTCACAGATGACACCTTTTCACTGTAACCTCACACAGTGGAAGGGACAAGCTGGCTCTCTTGGACCAATTTTATAAGTAACCTCATGACCTAAGCACCTCCCTCAGGCCCCACCTCGTAATATCATCACCTTGTGGGTAGGTTTCAACATATGAGTGAAGGGGGGTAGACAAATATTCAGTTCAGAGCAAGCTGAAGAGTAGAAATTTCCCCTAATTGTGGGACCCAATAGTCTAACTTTGGAGCTAGGAAAGTCATCAAGATCTGGTAAGTTTCTTGGGCATAACTGATATCCGAATAGATTTTCAGCATCTCATGAAAAGAATACACATAATCAGTCTCCCTTGAAATGTCAAAGTGAACCTTTATAATCTCCTCATGATAAATGTACTCTTTGTGTCCTAGAGACTTTACTAGAAGATGGAGTGGCCCTGGCAAAAATTGACGGGTTTTGTTACCAACATGCTGATAAATTGGAAGCACTGATTTAATCAAATACCGAATGGGGCGGGGGGGGGGGGGGGAGGTGGGGAATAAAAGCACTATACCTTTGAAAAGGAGATATTTCCAACACTCTCTGTCCCGCTATTATCCCTGGCTACCAATGAAAATTCAGACTCAGCTGTAGCCTTCAGCTTAATATGTTAAATGGTTAAAGGATTAGGAAGTCTAAAGACAATGAGCAGTCTCTACCAAAAGATAGGAATACCTGGGTCGGCTGGGTAAGGCACAGGAAGAGAAAAAAAGATTAGACATGTTTCTAAATGACCACTTTACAGTGAGGACATGAAACAGTCAAGTCCAGGATTTTAAGAGGATGTTAGGAGGCATGTCTCTGACAAGGAGCATCACTTTATGAGGTCAACTAAAAAGCGCGTCCCAGCTTGACATATACAAATGGAGGCTATCTCAGACAAATGCAAGATGGCGTTGACATTTCCAAACAGAGTCAATGGACAAGGGATAAGAAATAAGCATTCATGCCCTCTAGCTGCTGTGAATACACGCAGTGGTGTCGCTGTTAGGAGCAATGAATGTAAATGCTCCCAAGGTCATTTTTAGTAACCTTAGGTCTCCTGTTGCCTGACTCTCAGTCCAGTGGAAGAAGTCCTACCAAAGGACTCTACTTAGGGACGGTACTAATGACCTCATTTCCGGCTTATTATAAGGCAATATGAAGACCTTCTATTAACTGGAAGCTCACAGTTGGTAGACCTTAAATTTCAGTACGAAGAAAGGAAAAGCCACCATCCACAGCCCAAGCCACATCAAGAAATCCAAGTTAGGGAGTGCCCGGGGGGCTCAGTCAGTTAAGCATCCGACTTCAGCCAAGGTCATGATCTCCACTGTTCTTGAGTTCGAGCCCCATGTCAGGCTCTGTGCTGACAGCTCGGAGCCTGGAGCCTGTTTCAGATTCTGTGTCTCCCTCTCTCTCTGCCCCTCCCCTGCTCATGCCCTGTCTCTTTCTCTCTCTCAAAAATAAACATTAGAAAAAAAATTTTTTAAAGAAGAAGTCTTGCTTGCTCTTGATAGCAACCTGTCCTTACTTCTTATGGCATATGCCAGTCACCCCAGTTTTTGCCTTCTGTTGCCAAACGACCCCATAGAAAGCACTGGGCCACAGTCATCATCTCTTGTTATGAAGCATCTCCTGAGTATTTACTATATTCAAGCACGATCTTCAGTTTAGGGAGGTTTAGGACTCGAAGAAGGATACAGTAAATGCTGAGCCACGTGAGAAATCGTCAGTTCCTGTCCCCGTGAATCTGCAAAGCATCATATCTTATCACATTGTAACAGTATAGGCTTTGCATTTAAATAGTCACCCTACAATGATACATTCCAAAGCCACATCTTCATTAAACTGATGTGGACAGTCACTGGTGACATCTGTCACTTGGAATTTTTCCCTTAATAAAATTGATTGTGCACAAGTAACACAAAGGGTTATTGCTTCAGGACATCTGGCATATGGAAATGGCCCCTTGCGAAGCCCTGAATGTTAAACCGTTTTCATTAAAATGAGACCCTACCTGAGCTAAATACAAGTTTTGCTAGAGTGAAAGACTTTTTCCGCCAGCTAAACAAAGTCGGCTATACACAGCTCATGTGGCACAAATGTTTCATGGGAGAATGAACAAATTATGCCTCTGAAGAGTAGCTGAATATTTATTCTGACACAGCTTCCACAGGACAACCAGCAGCCCCATTTGAAGTAAATTCCTTAGTCTGTTCCAATAAGAAAAATTGTGTTGGAACTCTGTTCCCCGCTCTAAAGAGGGCAAATCCATTTACAGCTGGAGAAAAGTCTCTGGGATGGATCTAATCTATTCGCTTTGTGGGTTTTGATGTTGCTGCGTAAGCCAATGATATTTCAAGTTGGTGCTGGCTTGGACACAGTCGAGAGAGTTCTTTGGAGTGTTTTTTCTTCAACAGCTCAATCATGACTGCAGAAACACGATCAGTATCAGAGATGCAGAGTAGCAACTCATCTTGACAGCAGTGAACTAATGAACATCCATCATTAGATTGTTCGAACATCTTTCGCAATTGAATATCCGACTTTAAAAGAAATTGTCGGACAGTCTTCGGCATCTCCATAGCATTCATCCGGAGCAATCTGTAGTGTTTATCTGTAGTTTAAATGCAAAAAGAAAAGAAAAACCACTCTAATGTTTCATGCAAGGCTGCTTCTGGAACAAAATTAATAATGGCTGCAATTTGCAGAATGGATCGCTCATGTTGTGGAGGCTAAATCCAACTAATTCAATTTCTTTGCAGTAACGGCTTAAAATATTGCAGGAGACACAGTCAAAACACTCAAAACGTTCTGAACAACTTACCAGTCTCCTTTAGAGAATGCCCACCAACCTTATTCTTGGCTCAATGGCTTGTTTGCTTTCCCCCATAAATCTAACCCTGTTTTTCCACATACATCCATTTTCATTGTTGGTGCATTCTAATTGGTTCCCACTGAGGTCTGGCAGCCACGAAACTGATCATACGGCAGTTTAATGGACTCCAGGGATACCCAACAAATTGTTCACTATTTCACTGGGCACTGAAGGGTAGCTGTCACTATTCTTTTTTCTTGTCATAACCGTTGCGGCCATTATGACAGCCCTGCACACGATTTATTTTGCGGCATAATTTTCTGTGCGGGAAAAATAATAATGCTTCACCACCTCCATCTCCTGTGCCACTGAAAATATGATGAGATTAAAGACAGACTCCTGCTTGTACATGAAAAATAATGATTACTAGCCTGTCAATTTGTAGAGCAAATCGTGATTCAATTCCATATAACACCGGACACCTACAAAGATGTATTGAAATGAAATCATTGTGTGATCATTCATTCCATCCTTCCAAAATGAGCATTCAATCAACTTTAAAAACACATAACAGACCTATTCATCAGATGTTTAATGAATAAGTTTTAAATAACACGGGATCATAGAAAACATCTTTGAAATATTTGAATCCACGCTTTGTGTCTTTAAAAACAAACCCATTAGAGGGGGGAAAAAATGCACTTCATCATATTGTTTATAGACTACAGAGATTTAACTTCCCGGTAATAATTTATAAGGCAGTGAAATGAAAATATGCAAATTTCCAAGAAGCATTCAACAGAGCAGGCTTTTCCTACTTAGAAAAGTTTACTTTCTTTCATCCTCTCAATTCAGGGGGTCAACGCTGAGCACCGCAGACATCCCGTGTTACGGAGCGCTCTGCGAGTTACAGCTCTGGATGCAGGCAAACGCACAAACTGGAAGGACAGATGGGGGAGCAGCATGCAAAAACCAGGAGAGCCCCCTCCTAAGTGAGAACAGGCTAGAATCAGAGACGGGGAGATCATTCTTCCGCCGACCTATGGTTACCAAGCCCATCGTGACCATTACATTGTGAAGGAGCCCAAAGGCCAAATGGCAGAAGGCAGGGAGTTGCTATAAATCTTACAACCTGATCTGCTCTGCGTTCCACACATGAGAGTTTAGAGGTCTAAAGCTCCCTTTTCATGCGATGAGCACTAAAGGGCACTTCCCCAGACCTCCAGAAACCATTCATTCATTTCTTCACTTTTTTTTCCCCTTCAGTTCTCCCTTTCATGGACTTCCCAACTGCACGATGTGCGGCAACTGCAGCGTTCCCTGCCCTGTTGGAGACCTGTTGGACTGGGCATCGGATGTGTCGCTGGAACTCATCAATTGTGGAGAGACGGGTGCTCTAACATTCAGTGACATTAGGGCCAATGGAATAGCTTCTGGAGTATCTCCAGGGGCTCTGTGTGGCTGGCTATAAAAATAACAGTTTACTGAGTGCCTGTTCTGTGCCTAGCACTGCGTTAGGCACTTACGACGGATTAGGGAACAGACAAGGGTCCCGACGAGTCGCACCCCGGGCCAAAACCCTACGTGTGATCCTTCAGGCCTGACGATAGCTAATTATAAGGCTTTAGCCCGGCGGTCTTCCCAGGGGAAAAGCTGCCCTCCCCACACCAGCGTTGGTCCACAGCCCATGCGCGGCTCTCTGGAGGAAGCTTCACTCCAGGACTCACCTCCCCAGCTGGTCACGCTCTTACACATGCCTCTGTGTTCTGGGCCTCGGTGCCTCCAGTCGGAGATGCTGTCCAGGCACCTCTGCCGAGACCCCCGTATGGCGGGGAGGGTACTGGAAGAGCTCTTCCTCCATTCTGACTCGTACTCGGTACTTTTCTACTCCCGGAGCTGCTCCTTCCCCTACTCCCATTTCTCCTTCCGCAAAATGGTGGGAGTCCATATGGCTCCATGCTGCCTCAGCAGTGTACTGATCCACCTGATCCAACCCAGCTCTCTTTATGAATAAATGGGATAGTGGGGAGGCCAGCACCTGTTTGCTCTTTGTGGCGTTTTCCTGACGGTATTGCAGTAAGTGACTAAAGGCTTAAGCATTTGGCTTATTGTCTTCATTGGCCATTTTGACACTGGGCAGCCTTCTACCTAGTCCTTGCACTCATAAAGCTTACATTCTAGATTACTCTCTGATTTGGGTTAAAAACTCAATGGCTTTTGGGATGCCTGGCTGGCTCAGTCAGAGGAGCAGGTGACCCTTGATCTCTGGGTTGTGGGTTCGAACCCCACGGTGGGTGTAGCGATTACGCAAATAAATAAATAAACAAACAAACTTAAAAACTCAGTGACTTTCAAAGGTAAATGTTGGAAGAAAGGCAGCACATTAATTCATTTTCAAGAATTAGCAACTTAACTCAAATTTTTACTTTAAGACTAGTTGTTAGGGAAGGTACAAGACATAAAATGCTGCCCAAGGTTATAGGTTTGGGTAGGCATGACCTGAAAAGTCTTGATAGCTGTCTTAGTTGCTTTGGTCCATTGTAACAAAATACCACAGGCTGGGTGGCTTAAACAACAGACATTTATTTCTCACAGCTCCGGAGGCTCGAAGTCCAAGGTCGAGGTGCCAACAGATTGAATTCCTGATAAGGACCTGCTTCCTGGATTGTAGATAGCCGCCTTCTTTATGTGACTTCACATGACAGGGAGACAGAGCTCTGGTCTCTCTTTCTCTTCTTATAAGGACATTACTGCCTTCATGAAAGTCCCACCTTCATGCCCTTATCTAAACCAAATTGGCTCCCAAAAGCCAGCCTCAAAATACCATCACACTGAAGTTTAGGGCTTCAACATATGGATTTGGGGGTAATACAAGCATTGAGTCCATTCAGTAACCATGGGACATTGTTATAGGTACCATATTTTGTTGTTATTATTTTAGAGAGAGAAAGAGTGCATGTGCCAGTGGGAGGGACAGAGAGAGAGAGAGAGAGAGAGAGAGAGAGAGAGAGAGAGAGGATATCTCAAACAGGCTCCACATTCATCACAGAGCAGACACAGGGCTCTGTCCCACAACTCTGGGATCATGACCTGAGCTGAAATCAAGAGTTGGACACTCAACCAACTAAGCCACCAAGGCTCCCCAGTACCATATTTTTGAGAGTGATGGGGCACATTAAAAAGGGAGTTAGCTGGGCATTTGTTTTGTTTTGTTTTTTGTCTTATTCCCTTTGGTTTTATTTTGTTTGCCCAGCATTTTTCCTTTCATTTCTCCATTGTGGGTACCAGAGGTAGACAAATTCAAGGTTAAGGGCACAGTCATCTAGAATGCCAAGTCTACTCAAAACTTCTGACACCAACTGCAATGAGGATGCCAAACTTCAAAGTCTGAGGGAACAGTTCCCACAAAAAAGGGAAGGCCGCCCTCACTTCAGACCAGCTGGCTACAAATGTAGGGTCTCTCATGACCACCTTCAGTTTACTAGCAGTATGGTTTTATTACAGCAAAATGATACAAATTAGAACCAGAGATGCAGAAGGTGAAGTGTGGGAGGGTTCTAAATATGAAACTTCTATCATATTCAGGGATGCATTACACTCCAGCATCAAAATGTTACAGCGGATAAAGAATATTGTCAACCAGGGAAACTCACCCTCGCTTTGGTCTCCAGGATTTACAATGGGATTTCATTACTTAGGCATGACTGATTGAATCATTGCTCACATGGTTGAATTCGATTTCCAACCTCCACACATCCCCTGATTTTAAGCTGATATCTCATGACTTAAAGCCACAACTTTCTCATCAAATGGTTGATCTTCCGCTTGGCCATGCCCTTGCCTTGAATCACCTCATTACTATAAACCATCGGATGTGGTCCCAGGAGTCCACCATGGGTAACAAAGACATTCCCATCACTGTGGAAATTCTAAGGGTTTAGAGATCACATCGCAAGGGCCACAACAAAGGCCAGATCTCTCTTTGGGTAAAATTAGCTCATTATTCTACAGTGGGATAGCCAACCACCTGACTCACATTGGTCAACTAGAACATCCCATCCTCTGACAACACTCAGTGATTGGTTCAGGGTGGAGCACACCTCAGGCTGGATTTGTTAGAAATTGTCTATGTGTGTATGAGAGGTAGAGACAGGCAGACAGAGACCTGACAGTATCACTTGAGTCTCTGAATTTCGCCACATGGGGCGAAAGTTAGACTTCAGTTACAAGAGCTGATAGATTTCTTCTTTTTATTTATGTATGTATGTATGTATATATGTACGTATGTATGTATTGGCTTAAGCTACTTCAAGTCAGGTTTCTGTCATTTACAGTCGAAAGAGTCTTGCCTAATTCCTGAAGGATTTTTGTGAGTGCTGAAATGGAGACAAAGAATGGACACAGACCACCTGTATCTCTTTTATGAAGCAGCCCATGATCATTCTTACTAATTTTCTACAAGTACCACATGGCTTGTTTTCACTTGAAGTTAACCAAGGAATTCAAATTGATCTATACCCCACAAAAAAGTTATGACAATTGACTGATGGATAATTCAATTATTTTTAAAATAATACAAAGTACTATCTCTAACCACAAAGGAATATTGCGATCAAGTTTAATCCCTCCCACTCCCTGCAACCACCCACTATAATCAACAGGAATAACCCTATCACTAAGTTTTATTGATAAGAACATTTAAGAAGCTGAATGAAAGGCTATTCTCATTCAGAACCAGCTTTTAGAATTGTAGTTCTAAATCTTAGTGAGGCACCACCCCGTGTTATAAATGTGGGTGATGCATGAGGATATATATATGGATATTAAAAACTTTAGTGGTAAAGTTCCCAGATTACAAAGTATTTAATTTTTAAATAAATTATTACCATTTCCTATTTTCTTTATCATCACACACTCAGACTCACATGCATTCTGGTCAGATTTCTCAAGTGAGAGAGAAGTGCATGTGATCACAGGCGGGGAGCTGGGATTAAGTACAAGCCACCGTCGGTCTTAACCAATGCCTCAGCCCATGGGGTATTTTCTTTATATAAACATCTTCTGTCACAGGTAGTAACTCAGAGCAAGAACCATCCGGAACCAGTTATGTAGGGAAAACAAATCTGAATACACTCACAGTCTTGTCTTCTTTGTAAATGCCAGAATGGCAGAAACTCTCTCTCCTTCTATTTGTTCTTACTGTGTTTCTGCAAAGATGGGATTTGAGACAAGCACACGAAGCGTGGAAGCAGAGGGAAAGGTTTAAAATGTGTTCTTCAATAATCTGATGATCCTCATATTTTTCATTACTTCTGAGCCACACATGCATCGTTATTGTCACTGAACCATACATGAAATTTCTCTACAGCTAAATCTTTCTATCTGGGATGGTTAGATTTCTTAAATGGAATGAATAAAATCTAACAAGTTTTATAATTGCCTAACATTCAATTATTCTTACCGAAAGCAACACAGTGTATGCGCGAAACCCGCCGTGGTTTTGCATGAACATTATCATGCAAAAGGTTTCAGAGTTAATACGTCAAAGCTCTAAGCTTCCGTTGACAGGCTTCTGAAACGTTATGCTTCTTTGCCCAACAAAAAGAAACTTTCAAAGTCTTCTGACTCCGTGTTAAAACATTTTCCATTCAGACTTAAAGGTCCTATTATGTGTAATTTTATCGAAATTTCCCAACAGATAGCTACAGTCTACGAGGCACCTCCCGCTGCCCCAGATATACCACCTCCCAGCCCATTCTGCTACTGCGATGACCAACCAACCCTCATTCCACACATGCCAGGTCTGGGCAACGGCCGCTCCAAGTTTCTGGCTCCTCCTAGAACCTCTGCACTTGGACGAAGCTCCACACGCTGCAGAGGCCAGAGGATGCTCCCCAGAATTAATTTCCCACCACGTCCTGTGCTTTCAAGAACTGGCCCAGAAAGAGGTTTGGAGGAGAAGTCGGTGACAGTCTGGTCTGAAAGCTATGGCCCATGATGGGCCACAGGGAGATTCTAGGGAGATCCGCCAAGTGAAAGAAAGGAAGATGTCATTTTGTAGGTGACACGTGTTGCTGGTTGGGTGACTTACCACAGCATCCGGGCCTGCGATTGTCCCTACTTTCTCAATTCACCTTCAGTTTTTGCGAATCCTGGTCCATGCGTATGTGTTGAGCTCGATGACAAAGAGCTTCACAAAGGTCAAAGGAAACAAGAACAGATGGAGGCTTCCGTCCATCCTCATGGACTTTCAACCTGCTCACGATCGTCTCTTCCAGACCACCTGCCCCATGGACTTCAAGCTCCAGCATCAGATACGGAGATGGCTTTATGGGACTGTCGAACCAGCCCCTACAATGGCACAAGCCAATTCCTGTGACAAATCCATATGTAAAGTCTCCTATGGGTTGTGCCTTCTCTGGTTAACTGTAACTGATATACCCGGGGTAACCCTCAGTAATGGAAAACAGGTGATGGGGGGAAAGCAGGCAAATGATTTCCTCCACTTGCCCCCACTTTTCCCGCAGAATACTCCAAGGCATAGTGCTTTGCTACAGCCCATCCAGGGAAGTCTGTGTGGACTTCCTAGGAAACGTAGCAAGCATGGATAGAGTCCAGTCTTCTCAGTAGGTCTAATAAGATCCTTCCTGCTCTGGTCCCTGCTGAGCTCACCAGCCATTATCATCTTCATGTGATATTATGGCCCTAATGAAATTCTTTCAGTGACTTGAAGGTCTCTAGTATTTTCTACCCTGTGGGCCTTCACACAGGAAGTTTCCTTTACCAAGAGTACTTTCTCGTCTCTGCCCTTCCCAGCCCCATCCTTCAGTTCTCAAATTTGGCATCCCTTTCTCCCAGAAACCCTCTGGAGTCCCCTAGACTAGGGACGACGTGATCCATAACTCCCCTATCTTTTCCTTCTGTAACACATGTCACACATGACTATAATCGCTTGTTTAGTTATTTCCCCCACCAGACTGTATAACTTGTTTGTCTTCGCTTACTGCCGTATGCCTGATGCAAAATACAAGGCCGGGCACATAGGAGACACTTCATAAATAATTGATAGATGAATGACCATCATTTAAAAAAGACAGCATGGCTCCCAGGCAGGGTTAATTTCACCATGATATGATTAAATGTATCGATATGTCTAAATAAAGAATGTATAAATCATTAAAGGAGCGGGTCAGTTAGGAAACACAGAATAAGGTGAGTCACTGAGGTAAGTGCTAGAATGCCTATCCAAGCATATCCAGAGATGAAGGAGAGTAAGCTAATGGACTTCAAATATTGTGGTCCCATTAGTAAGAACATCCCTTTTATGAAATGGATACATTCAACTCTTTTAGCCGGATGCTATTAACTCCCCATTTTCTAGCTTCATACTCATGTAGCAATTTTGTAATTATCATTTGACTTCCCACGTCAGTCTGTCCACTAGGAGAAGGACATGTCGTTTCCGAGAATTTCAGATCTCCGTGACAGTGACTTCTCATCGTGAATTCATGAATTGCCTTCAGGTCATGGTGTGATCTGATTGTGAACTGAGTTAGACGGGGTCCCATCCCCTCTTTTCTCAGTGGACATTTCAACTCGCCTTTCTTCACTTCTCAGGATTTGGTGGCCAACACTTCTAGAAACGAGGTCCTGGAGGACCTCAACACGAAGTGAAAGCAGTTACGATCGGGGCAGGGGTCATGCCCTGTAACTGTCAATTCTTTCCAGCCCTCAGGGGACTCCTGGCTAGTTCAAGATTTCTTTGTCAAGGAACCACGGCAAATCAACAGGCAGTTTTTGTAACATTTTGTTCTCTGGCACATGGAGAGACCTATCATAAAATTTACTGACCAACCTGAGTGATTTCTAAGTCGCACGGACCAAAAGAACACAAAAGTGAAAGATTTTTTAAAAACAATTTTTTTTTTTAAAGTGACCATGTGAAAGTCACTGAAAATACAGGTTTTTGGATCTGATACTCCAGAACAATGTTTTAGATTCATTTAAAATCACAGAAAATGAGACTTCATATCAAAATAAAATAGATGGTCTTCCCTTGTTGCTGAAATAAAAAAAAGAAGCAGAAAATTCTACGAACCCTGATTCCCATCATCACTATGCATCATAAAAGATAGTTTGACAAGTAAAATACAGTTTATTAGGTGTCTGTATATTTGAGGGAAAGCCCAATGGTTTAAATTTCAATTTTTGTAAAATAAATGAAATTAGCAGCATCAGTTTAGTAAAAGGACGAATGCAAGTCACCCACGTAAAAATTGTACAATTCACACAGAAACCTCATAGAAATATATGCATTACACCTCACGTACACTCTTCAGCAGCATGTAAAAATGTCAGCAATTAATGCTCTGTTTCACCCAGAAAGGTACAACTCCTCATTTAGATCTTTGTCCTTTAAAACCAAAAAGGACATGAGATAATTGGAAACTGTCTTGGAACCATGCTACTTATGAATTTGGCTGTGAGTGGCTGTTGGTCTATGGCCTTGTTTCTGTTCTTATATCAGAGAAGGGGGTCCAGTTAAATTAATGCAAAGTACAAGCATGTTTAGCATCAGACTATACTTTTCATTTCTCCAATGACTTGAGCAAAACCATGAGTTTCCTTTAATTAAAGCGCGCACAGGGAATGCTAATGAAAATTTTGCTAAGGTTCCAACACCTTTTGAAAACAAACCTAATCACACACCGAAGAGAAAACAAGAAAGAGAGAGAGAAGAAAGAAAAAAAGAAGAAAAAAAAATTAAAACTAATCAAAAAGAAAAGCTAAACTAACTTTCATCAATCCCTTGACATTTGGCACCCTGAAAATTATAGCTTAGCATTTCAAGAGGAGGAGAAAATGGGATGAAGATATTTCACTTGCTAATGAAAACAGATTCCTGCATTACAAGAATCTGAAAAGGCAAATAAAATGTATCAGCAGTTAATCATTAGGTGACATAGAAGCTCATTCTTTAATGTAAGAGGTGGAAAACACAAGATTGCCAACTCTTACCGTTCGTGTTCCACATTTATTAAGTTGTTGTTGTGTTTTTTAACCTCCTGATTCTCAGGCTTCCTTAGGTGAAACCCGAGACCGCAGCTCCTTTTGTTAGCGGGCTGGAACAGTTCTCTGACAAATACATCTGCACCCATCTGCCAACTTTGTTGGCCTGAATGTAGAATGAGTGACCCCCATGGAAGACTTGGAGGATGTTAATGTTAGAAGGGGCTATATTATAAAAAAATAGGAGACCAGAGAGAGCACTCAGAGGGTGCCCATTGGCCTCCAGCTGGGGTGAAATTTCAGATCCAGTGTTTCCTCCATTCCTCATGATGGATCACAGAAATGATACTGGGTCAAGGTCAAGATCCCTGGATTTTAGATTGGCCTTTGCTGTTCACCACATGTGTGATTTGAGGCAAATCTAGGTGGCTTTGGTGGGCCAATTTCCAAACCTTTAAAACGGGATGAACGTGAGGTCTCTAGGTTCACTTCCATGTCTATATTAATCTTACCCTGTAGTAATTCTCCAGCTGAAAACAATCATCTATTCCCTCTTTTGTTTATCTCTCTTTTAATGAAAGTAAAATTGGATATGTATAATAAAAGAAGCTTATGGTTTTATTGTTCTTCATCAATGACTCATTCTCTTTGGATGGCCCTTGCCACACCTTGAAGAAGATTTCATTTTCAGACTATGCATCTGAATCTGATTAGACCTTGGGACACCACCCTCAGGAAGTCCTCTCTAGGAGGTCTACTTGGAATGCTTAGTTCTGGGCTGAGGTAGGGACCCTGGACTCAAGCCTCAAGTTCATACTTGAAGTTCACTTAGACTTGAAATGCCAGGGAAACCCTTGAATGTCACCATTCTCTACAGGTGATTTAGGACTTCTTATCTAAGGTCACCTTTCCCTAAACTGAAATCTCCACACATGCCTGTGCTGTGGCCAGTGAACAAGCTTTCAAAGAAAGGTACATGGGGCCGCCTGGGTGGCTCAGTCAGTTAAGCATCCGACTTCAGCTCAGGTCATGATCTCACAGTTCATGGGTTTGAGGCCCACATCGGGCTCCGTGCTGACAGCTCAGAGCTTGGAGCCTGCTTCATATTCCATGTCTCTCTCTCTCTGCCCTTCCCCCAAATCATGCTCTATCTCTCAAAAATAAATAAACATTAAACAATTTTTTCAAAGAGAAGTACATGTTCTTAGTCTTCCTGAATGGGGTCTCCAAAGGGACTAAAAATGCCCCATTGAAGTCATATGATTTTTGTCTTTCTCTGACTGACTAATTTCATTTAGCATAATACCCTCCAGTTCCATCCACATAGTTGCAAATGGCAAGATTTCATTCTTTTTGATTGCCGAGTAATATATATATCACACCTGAGGACTTTAAGAGACAAAACAGACGAACAAAAAGGAAGGGAAACAAAAATAATATAAAAACAGGGAGGGGGACAAAGCATAAGAGACTCCTAAATATGGAGAACAGAGGGTTACTGGAGGGGGTGTGGGAGGGGGGATGGGCTAAATGGGTAAGGGGCATTAAGGAATCTACTCCTGAAATCATTGTTGCACTATATGCTAACTAATTTGGATGTAAATTTAAAACAATAAAATTTAAAAAAAAAGAATTAAAGATCTGGGAAAAACTTTTAAAAAAATGCCCCATTGGAAGGAAAAGGAAGAGACACATGGTGTCTTTATCATATAGCTCAAAAGAGTAATTGTCAAACAAGAAACATTATCAAATGGTTTCTATTATGAGCTGAATTGTCTCCCCCAACCAGGTTCATATGTTGAAATGCTAACCACAAGTGCCACAGAGTATGACCGTCTTTGGAGATAAGATCTTTAAAGAGGTAATTAAGTTAAATGAGGTCACTAGAGCAGATCCTAATCCAATCTGACTGGCGGTGTCCTTATAAGAAGAGGAAGTTTGGATCCAATTACAGAGGGAAAGACCAGGTGAAGACACAGGGAGAAGATGGCCACCTGCAAGCCCACGAAAGAGATCTCAGGTTAAAACCCACCCTGCTAACACCTTGATCTCAGACTTTAAGACTGCAGGACTGCAAAAAAAGTAACTTCTGGGGCACCTGGGTGGCTTCGTCAGTTGGGCGTCTGACTTCAGCTCAGGTCATGATCTCAGGGTTCACGGGTTCAAGCCCCACATTGGGCTCTATGCTGACAACTCAGAGTCTGGAGCCTACTTCAGATTCCGTGTCTCCGTCTCCCTCTCTGCCCCTCCCCCACTCATGCTCATTCTATTTCTCTCAAAAATAAATAAACATTAAAAAAAATTTTTTAAATTAATTTCTGTGTCTAAGCCACCTAAGCTATGGCAACCCTAACAAACAAATATAGTTTCCCCTTTTGTCTTATTGTTAGTCCTCTTTGTTATAAAAGTGACACATATTCAGTGGACCAGAAGTTCCGCGAGGGCGCACCCTGTCTGCTTTATTCACTACTGAATCCATGGTGCCCACCGTAGTGCCCAATATGCAGCAGATGCCCAAAAAAGTATTTGTTGACTGATTACAGACAAATTTAAAATGACAAGCAAGTATTAATAAAAAATACAAATAATAGGGAATCCATTAATTGAAAACCATTATTTTCACAGCGTATCATTTCTCTCCACCATCAAGTATTTCTCAAAAATATGCTCTGCATCTCTTGGAGATAGCGACTGGAACTTAATTTTTAACTACTTCTTAATTACTACTTTCTAACTACTATTCATTTTTAACTACCATTGGGTATTTAAATTGCTTCCATTTTTGTCATAAATACCATGAAGGATATCCTCATAAACACATGATTGTGTCCTGCTTCCTCAAAATAGATTTCTAGAAGTGAAGTGCTTAAGTCAGGCGTATACACACCATTAAGGCTTTAACATACATGTCAAGTTTTTATTACATAGGGTTTTACCAGTTTATACTCCCCTATCAGTGTGTTGGGTTTCTAGCTTCCAATAATGATTATAATTTGAATATTAACTGGGCATTTACTATGTGTCAGATGATGCACTAAGCACTTTATAAGCATGATTTTACATAAATCTCCCAAACCCCCTTGGAGGTGGTTACTAATATTATCTGCATCTTGCAGATGAGGAGAATAGTCTTAGAGAACATAAATGACATGCCCAAGTTCCCTTTGCTAGTAAGAGGAAGAGCCTAGAAGCATAAACCAGTCTGATTCTAGTAACTCCCCGGTACCCTTTGCCAACACAGGGTATGGTTGTTTCTTTTCTCTTTGCAAACCTGATAGATAAACATAGAGGGCTGTCATTTGAATTTCAGGCTTATGAGTTTGTTTGAGCCCATTTTTCCATGTTTCTTGGCCATTTGCTTAACATTGCCATGTTCTTCCCGAGTGAATTGTCTCTGTTCCTCGCTTGCTCTGCTACTGAGAGCAACACCATGATAATTAAGCCTGGGAGCTGCCATGAACTCGCTGGTCCTCATGCAGACCCGCCCCCCCCCCCGAAACCTCATCTGGCACAGATCTGGAACAGGTACTTCAGCTTATAGGCATTGCGGTCAAATTTTCGGGATGGTGTCCTCATCTCGGGAGCCACACGCGTTTGGAGATAACCCACCCGGCCGCTGCTTTTATGAAGCCCTTTTCCTCTGCAACGTTGTCAAGTATTGCAACGGAATGGTGTCCTGATTCTTTTCGTACTAAATCCACCTGCATCGCTCTTGACCAGTCCCGACGCCTTTCCCTCCAATTGTGGAAAGAAAGAAAAAAGGAGGGAGAAAAGGCACAATCACCACTTCCTCGGGCTCACCTGTAGCTTCGTGTGATCGCCACAGCAGGCAGCCCAGCCCTGAGCCCAGGGCACCCAGCAAGGACTCATCCGTGGGGCTGGCGGTGGTGACAGGGAGGAGACAGAGGAGGATTGTTTTTATCCTGTGAACCAGTGTTCGCCGAGCAGAAACATTTACCTTGGAGATAGGTTCAGTGTGTGGGATGGATAATTATATGTCAAGGAGCTTAATTTAGGACAAGAGAAGGCACTAACGCAGAGTAGTCGCGCAAAGCTCCCCTGGGGCCCTGGGCTGTTGGGTCCCAGCGCTCCTTGCCGTGGGGCCGAGTCAAGGTTCAGTTCGTTAAGTGGAGATCACCTCTGCAAACCCACTCCTCGATGACAGGGCAGCTTGAGTCTGGAGAGGAAGAGGTGCCAATATTCTCGGTTCCAAATTTAGAGTTAGGAGAGAGGGGCAACCCTTTAGCTCCCCCCCCCACCCACCCCCGACAATTGCTTCGTGTGTTTGTTTTTGCCAATTTAAAGAGAAGGAGAAGACTTCTCTCCCCGAGCCCCAGTTCTCTGGCCTCCCCGGTGGATGCGTGCATTAAGACGTGTTGATCCTTTAATAATTAAGAGCAGTCTCCGGATTGTTGACCTCCTGCCTTATGCAGCTTATCAGCAGTCGCAGTCAGCAGCGTCTGTGGGAAAACCAAGCCGAAGGGAGGAAAACTGTTTAGGCAGAGGCATTATGCTGACGGTGACAGTTCCCCGGGCATGGCTCCTTCACCTGCTGAGGAGCTGCCATTCACGACAGCCAGGTGGCCGATAAAGCCCATGCTTGGGAGTTACTCTGTGCCCACGTCCCCCCCGCCCCGGGGGTGGCCGGAGGAGTTGTGTCCTGCTTAGGACCTTCAGTTTAGATCATTCTGTTGCCACTATCAAATCATTCAAGTATCAGAGGTGACGCTGCTTTAAAGTCAGACTCCAAAGACGGTGTTATTAACATGCAGCTGGGAGCCAAAGAATGCGTCGTCAGTCTCTTTGAAAGGCCTTATAACACAAAGGAGCCAATTAGGGTGACCTTAAAGTAGTCAGAGAAAGCGGTTCCCACTCATCATTAGTGCCTCCAAGAGCGAACTTGCAAAAGAAGCCGGCTGGCAGAAAGGCAGCGACTTCTCTTCCTCCCTTCGGCCTTGCGGGAAGGCGAGGGAAGGAACCGACTTCACCACACCCCAGCAAGACGCCCCGATGCTTCTGCACCTCTCAGCCAGGGCTCCGGGAGCCACACAGCTGCCCACGCACACAAAGAAGGATCAGCTAAAGCCCTGCTCAGCCCCGCTCTTCTGTTGACCTGGATAAAGCCAGATAACCGTTTCATCTTCCCTGCCATCCCTAAGGGGATAAAGGGGGGCTGCTCAGTACCAGCTGAAGGCCGCATCTTTTATTGGGGTCTGCAACACAGGTGGACGGGGACACTATCCTCTTTTTTTTTTCTCCAGACGCCAGATATGGCATAATTAGGATTCTAAAAAAAGATTAATCTAATAAATGGATCCCAAAGGCCGACTCACTCACATGCCTCCCCAAAGAAAGGGTTACTAGAGCCTAGACTGATACCAGTTTTATCCAGCAAACACTTTGTTGGAAAACATTACTTTTGATCTTTAAAAAAATGTCTGTTTCTTTTACATGAGAAAGAGAGAGCATGAGAGGGGGAGGGGCAGAGAGAGGAGAGAGAGAATTCTAAGCAGACTCCTCACTGCCAGTGCAGGGCCTACGAAGCGGCCTGATTTCATGAAGCATGAGATCGTGCCCTGAGCCCAAGTCGAGCATCAGACCCTCAACCCACGGAGCCACCCAGGCGCCCCAACGTTACTTTTAAAAACCACAGCCAGGGTTGTAGGTCATTTCATAAGCAAAAAAATACTTGATATTTTAAAACAAAATAAAACAGTTCTTCCATCAGAAGAGAGAAGTACTACAGGTTCGGATACATTGTTCTATAATGACCTGGAAATTATAAATCTAGTTGAGCTTAACGAGGATACTCTTTATCCAGAATTACATCCAGTATGAATACTGGGACTGAATTCTAATTACCAGGAAAAGCTAATGACTCACCAAACAAATAAAGCTCATCAAAATCATTAGTAAAACTTGCTAATCAATCACTCAAATCCTATTTGGCCATCCAGAAACCCAAGAGTGTGAAGAGGCGGGGGTGGGGGATGGGACATGAAACAAAAGGATACTTCTGAGAATGCCAAAGAGTGACGGAAGGATGACAACGTCCATGGATATCTGCAAAAGTGAAATTAGAGATAATGCCATCGGCCGCTAACATGTTAGTTTCTGAAACACCATGAACAAGGCCAGCCACTTCCTGATGGTTCTTCAAGGTGTTTCCAGCAAAGTTTATCTATTTATAGCTTCTGACTGCCACTACCCCCATTCAAGTGGCTAAGGCAGGGAAATATGACCTCAAATAGTTTTGCACTATTTCCTTTCCTCGGAGGAAATGGGTTTCAGTCTTCAAAATCAGCTCCTCGGCTAGTCTTTCCTATTGACCCTTCCACAGTCAACTTGAGATGCCCCCCCTGCCCCCAGAGGGAGGTGTCTCCAGGCAGGATGCACTGACTTGCACTTCTCAGCACTTGAACTTAACCGCCTCTTTGGTGGTTGTTTATTTTAAAAGTGAAACGCTCTGAAAAGAGCACCTATGATACAGACATTCAAAAGGAGTAAACACTGAGAAGCAAGGCACAAAGGAGGAGCAAGAGAAGCAGAAAACGCTGGAATAAAGACAGGAGAAAACAGTAGCTATATATGAAAATTCACCATGAGTGAAGAAAGCATCTGGACAGCTGCCAGACCCGAACAGGTAAAGAGACTTACTGAAAAAGAAAAAAAAAAAAAATTAATCAGCAGGGAGATGACAGAAATGGAAAGCTCAGAAGTTCATTAAGGAAGCTTACTTTTATCTTTTTTCTAGAGATAAGGAATATATATTTTTAAACATACGAATATACCCCACTGGGGTGGGCATCAGAGGCCTCGTGGGCAGTCAGAAATATCACCGTGGCCCAAGGGTACTGAAGCCAGCCCCACTGCAGTATCCATGCAGTCCACACGGGGGAGCCAGAGCTCCCATCCCTGTTCAGGTGTAACAAGGCGCCTCCCTGTTCTGGAGAGGCCCAACAGGAATCCGAGCTGTTCCCTCCAGCTTAGTAGTAATATGGTAGTGCTCCCTTTCTCCTTCCAGAGAACGGTCAGAACTGCCAATTAAAACCAGATTTAAGTAAGATCCGGAGACTTCTTTACACTATATGAAAGTGTCCACATTTCAATAAAAAAAAAAAAATCACCCATCATACCAAGAACCAAGATCACAAACCAAGTGCAAAGAGACAATCAAAGATAGCCACCACCAAGTGACAGAGACGTTGGAATTATTTAACAAATATTTTGAAGCAACCATGATAAAAATGCTTCAAAAGCAACAATGAAAACACTGAAATGAAAAAACAGAAAACTCTAACGAGAAAAATAGAAAGTCTCAGAAAAGAATTAGAAGATGATAAAGAAGAGCCAAATGGAAATTTTAGAACTGAAATTTATACAATAATTAAATAGTAAGCCCAGTGGATGGACTCCACAACAGAACAGAGAGGACAGAGGAAAGAATTAGTGAACTGAAAGACGGAACAGTAGAAATTATCCAATCTGAACAACAGAGAAAAAAAAATGAAGAGAGACTCAGACCTGTAGGGCTATAAGAAATATCCAAGATTTGGGGCACCTGGGTGGCTCAGTCGGTTAAGCGACTGACTTTGGCTCAGGTCATGATCTCACGGTCCATGAGTTCAAGCCCCACATCGGGCTCTGTATTGACGGCTCAGAGCCTGAAGCCTGCTCCGGATTCTGTGTTTCCCTCTCTCTCTGATCCTCCCCCATTCATGCTCTGTCTCTCTCTGTCTCAAAACTAAATAAACGTTTAAAAAAATTTAAAGAAATATCCAAGATTCATATCATTGAATCTCAGAAGGAAATGAGAAAGTTTGGGCTAAAAATGTCCTTGCAGAAATAATGGCTGAAAACTTCCCAAATCTGCCAGGAAACATAAAGCTACAAATTCAAGAAGCTGAGTCAACCTCAAAAGAGATAAACTTAAAGAAATTCGTGCCAAGACATTTCATAATTACACTTCCAAAAACTAAGGCAAAGAAAAATCTTGCAAAGAGCCAAAGAAAAATAGCATATTCTTTGCCTATAAAGAAAAAAACCTATTTGAACGACAGCAAGTTTCTTATCAGACCCCATGGAACTCTGAAGGAAGTGACACAATTTTCAGGTAGTGGGAGAAGAGATTGACAACCTCAAATCTAACACCCAGTAAAAATATCCCTGAAGCATGAAGAGGAAATCAAGACATTCTCAGATTAAAGAAAACAAAAAGAATTTGTCACTAGCTGAACTACCCTCGAAGGATGGAGAGAAAAAAATTCTCTAAATAAGAAAGAAATGATAAAAGAAGGAAATCTGGAACATCAGTAAAGAAAAAAGGAACAAAGTAAGCAAACATATAACGTAATGCAATGTTTTTCTTATCTCCTTGAGTTTCCAAATTGTTTTATGATTTTAGCAAAAATCATAACACTGTCTGATATGGTTCTAAATGTTTGTAGAAAAACATTTAAGGCATTTATAGTCTATGCTCATTGTTTACAGATTCTGTATTTGCCAATTCATCAGCTCATTAAAATGTATTTGTAACTCTCAAATTAATACTCATGCCATTTTTACAAGTGCAGACTGGCAAAAAATTTGAGTCACTGACATACATGTTCTATGATGAGGCCAAATAAGGTGACATTCTGTCCTCTTAATTCTCATACTGTAAACAAATGCTCTTTGTCTACCTAGTGTGACATAATTTTTTGTGCTTTTTATTTATCAATTTGCTGTTTAAAATGGCCTCCAAGTGTAATGCTGAAGTTTTGTCTCATGTTCTAAAGTGCGAGAAGGTTGTGATGTGCTTTATGGAGAAAATACATGTGTTGGATAAGCTTCATTTAGGCATAAATTATAGTGCTGTCGGCCATGAGTTCAATGTTGCTGAATCAACAATGTATATTAAATAAGGTATCTTTAAACAGAAACATGCATAAAACAGGTTATGTATTGATGAAAATGAAACCTGAGGCTCAAAGGAATTTAACTCTGTATTTCCCTTGAGAGCAGTAATTTAGTATTTGCTAATTCAGTGTTCACAGAGACCTTATAGAATGTAACTACCGTGATTAATGAAAATGAACTGTACATTTTAAGCAAGGGAAGGTGAAGGAATGTAAAGAAAGGTGAAGTTTCTGTACTTCACTTGGACTGGTGAGACAATGACACCTCATTATTAAATGCAATACTTAAAGAAACAAGCAAACAAATGACCTAAGAGGATATACTCAAAAACACTAAACAGAAAAATCAAAATGAAAAAATTTTCAAGTAACCCACATAGGGAAAAATTGAGAAATCAAAAACAGAGAGCAAATGAAAAACAAAAAAATAAAATAGTGGTAATAATCCCCAACATAGAAATCGTTATATTAAATGTAAATGATCTTTTAAAAGCAATTAAAAGACAGAGATTGGCAGAGTGAATTAACATTTGCTGGCTGTGTGAAACTCACTTCAAATATAACAGTATAGGTAAGTTGAAAGTAAAAGGATGGAAAAAATATGTCACATACACATTAATATCAAAGTAGATTTAACAACAAAAAAAATTACCAAAGACAGAGAGGAACATTATATAATGATAAAAGGGTCGTTCCACCAAAAGGACACAGTGATCCTAAATATGCATGCATCAAACAACAAAGCTGCAAAATGTGAAGCAAAAATGGGCAAATCTGAAAGGAGAAAGATAAATTCAATTTATAGTCAGAAATGTCAACACCTCACTCTCAACAATCATTAGAACAACTACACAGAAAATCAGCAAGGATATTGGAGAACTTAACAACACCATCAATCAACAGGATCTAATAGACATTTATAGAACATTCCATTCAACACAGCCAAATGTACATTCTTTTCAAGCGCCTATGAAAGATATGAAAATAGACCAAATTCTGGGTCATAAAACAAGCCTCAAAAAAACTTAAAAGAATTGAAGTTTTGTAGTGTTTTCTCCAACCACAATGAAGTTAAACTAAAACTCAATAGCAGAAAGATAATAGGAAAATCTCTAACACTTCAAAACTGAGCAATGCATTTCTAAGTAATCTATGGGTGAAAAAGAAAGTTTCAAGGTACATTTAAAAATACATTGCACTAAATAAAAATGAAAATGCAATGTATCAAAATTTGTAGGACATAGCTAAAGCAATGTGAAGGGGAAAACTTAGGGGTGCCTGGGTGGCTCAGTCAGTTAAGTGGACGGCTCTTGTTTTCGGCTCAGGTCAACATCTCATGGTTTGTGTGTTCGAGCCCCAGGTTGGGCTATGCACTGACAGTGCAGAGCCTGCTTGGGATTCTCTCTCTGCCCCTCCCTTGTTCTCTCTCTCTCTCTTTCTCTCTCTGAAAATATAAATAAACTAAAAATGTGAAGGAAGAAATCTATAGTGCTAAACACAGAGATCAGAAAAAAAGAAGTCTCAAATTAATGATCTAAGCTTCCAACTCAAAAACATAGACAAAGAAAAGCAAAATAAATAAAATAGATTTATAAAATAAATATATTTATATATTTATTTATATATATTTTATAAAATAAAAAGCAAAATAAATCCAAAACAAGCAGAAGGAAAAGAATATAAGGATAGCAGAAATCAATGAATTGAAAACAGAGAGAGAAAGAGAGACGGGAGTAAAACAAAAACCCATTAAAAAAATCGACAAACTTATAGCAAAACTGAAAAAAAGACAAAAAAAATACCAATATATGTAGGAATGGAACATGGAACATCACTACAGAGCCTGCGGACAGCAAAGTAGCAGCAGGTGGATGCCATCAACTCTACACACATACATCTGACAGCTTAGATGACCTGAATCCCTTCCTTGAAAAACACAAACTATCAGAACTCATCCAACAAGATATAGATCATTTGGACAGCCCTCTAACAATGAAAGAAATCGAATTTGCAATTTTAAATCTCCAAAAAGGAAATTCCCAGGCCTAGGCACCTCACTGAAGTATTCTACCAAACTTTTAAAGAAGAATTAACACCAATTGTACACAATCTCTTTCAGATAACAGAAAAGGGGAGAACACTTCCCAATTGATTTATGAAGGTAGGAGTACCTTACTGCCATAATCAAAGACAGTACGAATAAAGATACAGAATACAGTACATTAATATAGATGCAAAATATTAGTAAATAGTAATATATAAAAAGAATTAGACACCAGAAACAAGTGGGGCTTATTCTAGAAAGGTAGGGCTGGTTCAACATTTTAAAATAAGTCTATTAGCAGGCTAAAGAAAAAGTTACATGATTATATCAACTGGTGAAAAAGACATCGATAAAATTTAAGACACGTTCATAGTAAAAGCCCTCAGAAAACTAGGAATAGAGGGAAACTTCTTCTACTTGATAAAGTGCACCTAAAAATAACCCAGAGCCAGCCTGTACTTAATGGTAAAAGACTGACTGTTTTCCTAAAATTGGGAAAAAGGGAAAGATATTCAGTCTCACGAGTCTTACTCAACATAGTGCTGGAAGTTCTAACCAGGGTATTCAGACAAGAAAAATGAAGAAAAAAAAAAAAGATTACAGACAAGAAAGGAAGAAATAAAACTGCCCATATTTGCAGACGACATGATTTTTACATATAAATGTCCAAAAAAATCTACAAGAGACTCCCAGAGCTAATCAGGATACAAGATAAACACATAGAAATTCATTTTAAAAAACCAACGAATCTAATTTATAGAAAAAGAGATCAGACTCACGGTTTAGCAGAGGCAGCAAGTGGCAAGAGGGGAAATCACAGGAAGGTGATGAAAAAGTACGAACGGCCAGTTATAAGATGAGTAAGCAGTAAGTATGTAATTACAACATGAAGACTACAGCTAACATTGCTGTAGGATATATAAGAAAGTTATTAAGAAGGTATATCATACGAGTTCTCATCCCAAGAAGAAATGTTTTCCTTTTCTCTTTCTTTTTTTTTTTTTTTTTCAACGTTTATTTATTTTTGGGACAGAGAGAGACAGAGCATGAACGGGGGAGGGGCAGAGAGAGAGGGAGACACAGAATCGGAAACAGGCTCCAGGCTCTGAGCCATCAGCCCGGAGCCTGACGCGGGGCTCGAACTCACGGACCGTGAGATCGTGACCTGGCTGAAGTCAGACGCTTAACCGACTGCACCACCCAGGCGCCCCATCTTTCTTTCTTTTTTTAATTGCATCTATAAGAGAAGATGGACATTAGCAGAACCTATTATGTAGTCATTTCACAACGTATGTAAATTGAACCACCACGCCACATACCTTAACCTTAAAACAGTAATGTATCTCAATTATTTCTCAATAGAGGTGGGAAAACATCAGGTGTATTTGTACATACCAGCAATGAACACATAGATACCCAATACAAAAACGCGATATCGTTTACAACCTCTCAAAAAATTCAACATTGAGTGTAAATCGAACGAAACATGTGTGGGACTTGCACGATAACAACTACATAACACTGATGAAAGAAATCAGAGATCTTCCATGTTCATGAAGTGAAAGGCTCAACAGAGTAAAGGTGCCAATTCTCCCCAAATTGATGTAATATAATTTCTATCCAAATCCCAGCAAGATTTTTTTGCAAACATTACACAAGATTATACAAAAAGCTGTCTGTAAAGGCAAAGGAACTAGAATAGCTAACATCATTTTGAAAAAGAAGAAGAAAGTAAGAGGGATCCATCTACCTGATTTCAGGACATACTGTACAGATACTGTATTCAAAACAGGATGCTGCTGGTGAAGGAATATATACAGAGATCAATGTAACGGAGTCGCGAACCCAGAAATAGACCCACACAAATATGCCCAACTGATTTCTGACAAAGGTGCAAAAGCGATTCAATGGAGAAAAGATAGCCTTTTAAACCAGTAGTGCTGGGGCAATTGGACATCCACAGGCAAAAAAATAAACTTCAATCTGTCTCACACTTTACCGAAAAATTAACTAAAAGTGTACCACAAAATTACAAGTAAAATGTAGTACTGGAAAATTTTTAGAAAAAAAAAGTAGGAAAAAATCTTCAGGATCTAGGCAAAGATTTCTTAGATATGACACCAAAAGCATAACCCATAAGGTAAAAATTGATAAATGAGCCTTCATAAAATTTAAAAACTTCTGCTCAATGAAAGACTCTGCTAAGAAAATAAAAAGACAAGCTACAGACCAGGAAAAAAAAATATTTGAGAATAACATGTGACAAGGGACTAATATCTAGACTATATTAAGTACTCTCAAAACTCAACAGTTAAAAAAAAATTAAAAATCCAATTAAATCATGAGCGAAAGACATAAAGAGACACTTCACCAAAGAAGATATAAAAATGGCAAATAAGCATATAAAAAGATGTTCAACATCATTAGCCATTAGGGAAACGCAAATTAAAACCATAATGAGATAGCCCTACACACATATCAAAATGGCCAAAATAAAAAATAATGACAACACCAATGTTGCCACAAAAGCTAAGAAATTGGATCATTCACACATTGTTAGTGGGAACGTAATATGGCCCAGCCATTTTGGACAATGGTTTGGTACTTTCTTTAAAACAAAACAAAACAAAACAAAACAAAACAAAACAATCCTAAACGTGTAACTACCATACTGGCCAGCAATCAATATTTCTGGTTATTTATCCCAGAGAAATAAAGATGTAGGTTCACAGCAAAGCCTACACAGAAATATTTACAGTTGATTTATGTCTAGTAGCCCGAAATTAGAAATGGATGGATGGTGAAACAAATCGCAATACGTCCATACCAGAGCACTAAAAAGGAATGAGCTACACAGCAACCTGGATGAATCTCTGGAGACTTCTGTTGAGTGAAAAAAGCCAATCCCCAAAGGTGACAGACTATATGATTCCATGTATATAACCATCTTGAAATGGACAAAATTACAGAACCGGAGAGCAGATTAGTTGTTGCCAGGGATTAAGAAGGGGGTGGGGCGCCTGGGTGGCTCAGTCAGTTTAGCGACCCACTTCAGCTCAGGTCGTGATCTCACAGCTTGTGAGTTCTAGCCTTTCTAGTCCTTCCTTCGGGCTCTGCCTGACAGCTCAGAGCTTGGAGCCTGCTTCCGATTCTGTCTCTCTCTCTCTCTCTCTCTGCCCCTCCACTGCTCATGCTCTGTCTCTGTCTCTCAAAAATAAATAAACATTAAAAAAAATTTTTTTAAGAGGGTGAACTGGGGAGAAACTGGGGGTGGCTATTTTTATACAATATGAAGGACCTTGTTGGGGATGGAAATGTTCTGCATCTTGACTGTATCAATGTCAATACCCTGTTGTGATACTGTAGTGCAGTTTTAATTTTTTTAATGTTTTTATTTTTTTTAAGAATGGGGAAGGGGCAGAGAGAGAGAGAGAGAGACAGACAGACTCTGAAGCAGGCTTCAGGCTCTGAGCTGTCAGCCCAGAGCCTGACACGGGGCTCAAACCATGAACAGTGGGATCATGACCTGAGCCAAAGTCAGATGCTCAATGGACTGAGCCACCCAGGCGCCCCTGCATTGTGGTTTTACAAAAATGTTACCACTGGGGGGAAACTGCATAAAGAGTACATGGATCTCTCTGTATCGTTTGTTAAAAACTGCATGCGAATATACCATTACCTCAAGACAAAAGTTTCGATTACAAAAAAATATCTGAATACAGCGTCCTCCATAGGAAAAAAAGGGGGAAAGAACCAACACAATGCATTTCAACAAAAGAAACACTGAAATGAATTTTTCTGCAATAGAAAACCATTCCAGTATTCTGGAACAAATTTTAGAGATTGTTCAGGGCAACAAAATTTTCATTTGCCCAAAAGCTTTCAGTGGTCCCCTGCAGCACATATCTTGTGTAACTCCATTTCCAGTCTTGCCATATAGTGGGCGTGTTCAACATTTGTTTGCCTCTATTAGCGACTTGATTTTCCCGCTGTAACTTGAACTTAAGACTAGAGGGCTTTGTAAGCATGATGATCCCCGATTCTTTCTTGCTCAGGTGATACTGGTCAGATGGCGGATCTCTTGGTCACTCTGAACACCATCAGAGTGGATGCCAGGATTTCAATAAAAACAGAGAAGCAGAGACAGCCGTAGAGTTCACATGCGAGGTGAGCCTGCTCAGACAGACTGGAGGTGATGTGCAGGAAGATAGAAAGGAAGGGGTAGGGAGACCCAAATCTGGGCAGAAAACAGAAAAGACTTCACAGGAGGGTAGTTTACCTGAAGCAACAAATGAACACAGAATTACGAAATCCAGACCTAGGTTAAAAAACAACAAAACACCAGATACTGTTCAATGCCTCCTCGTTTCACTTTGAATATCCCCTTTACCTCCACTGACTTACTTATTCATTCAACAGGCATTTATTGAATGCCTCCTAGACACAAGGACGACACTCGGAGGGAAAGTGAGAGATATGAAAGGGAAGCTCCTTTCCCTTGAAGATTTTATAGCCTAGTGGGGATGACAGAAATATGAAAACAGTAATGTCAGAACGAGGCATAATTGACCCAAATACCAGCTGAAACGCAGTGTTCTGGCAGCTTGGGGTAATAAATAACCCCTCACCAGCACTTGCTGAGCCCCTGTACCCCACCCACCTTTTCCCAAGGGTTCTGCCTCTCCTACTCTGACTTGTTCTTCCCCCAAACTACTTACCCCAGGACTG
Source organism: Felis catus (assembly GCF_018350175.1). Lineage (NCBI taxonomy): Eukaryota > Metazoa > Chordata > Mammalia > Carnivora > Felidae > Felis > Felis catus. Next base: position 22,340,720 of record NC_058374.1, on the reverse strand, counting down.
TACTTTCTGCCAGGGTAAATCAGATGAATCACTGCCGATTAAGGTATTAATGCCTGAGTCTGGCTTCATCTGTGATTCTCGCAGATGACTTAAATCATGGCAAATAGGTAGGTGAAAGCTTCAATCACCTCGTAGCATCCCAAGAGGAAAGAAACAGAGCAGGGTGTTTGAGAATTGGAGGGCTTCTCGCCAGCCCTGAAACTGCACCCTCGAGGGCTCTGTCCCCAAAGTGGCCAGTCAGATGATAAGAATGACCTCACCTCTGAGAGGAAAGCTCTGGGTAAAGGCCAATTTGCTAGAACAGACTTTGAATATAATGCTGTTATTGCACAAATATTATTAAATCAACTCTAGCTAAAAACCAGAACATTTTCATTTGTCATTAGCTTGAGCTGATTCTATAATGTGACTCATTAATCTTTTTCACTGAACTAATCTTAGGTTGCAAAATAATTCCATCTCCTGGAGTCCAATCTTCAGGCTGTAACTCGATTTCTAAAGACTTCCTTAATTGTAATGAACTCTTTCCTTGCTGACGTCACCTGCTACACAAGCAACAGAATCAACGCAAATTAATTACTTGGACATAGGGCATATCTGAAAATAACACACAGGTCGAGGGCATTTGTTGAACGCATAACGCATGCCAGTCACGGTCACATCTGTCATTTCATCTAACTCGTATAACTACCCGCTGCGATCGGCATTCGATCTCCACTTTGAGCTACGAAGAGTGGGATCCAGAGAGGTTAAATGACTTGCCCTAGGTCACACAGCTGGTAAGTGGGGAAGCCAGGATTCAAACTCAGGTCTATCTGACATCAGAGCTTATACCCTTTCCTTTACATATCATTCCACATGCGATTTGGGACTGGGAGGACTCAACGACTGTTTGTCATTTTTACTACAGATGGAATAGGAATAAATGACTTAGGTTTAAAACGTTGGGAAACTTCTTCTACACAAGATGCCTGTGAGGCATGGGGATATGTGACCACAGGACCTCTTTGAGACATGCATGAGATTGGAATGAACGGCCAACTGGAAGACCTAGCTAAAAAGCAGGGGTTGAATTAGAGCAGCATGCTTCTCAAGCTTATGTCTGAGACTCATCTTTCTAGCTCCTTCTACTATTGCGTGACTTTAAAATTTTTGTTAATGTTTATTCATTTTTGAGAGAGACACACACAGAGAGAATGGGGGAGGGGCAGAGAAAGAGGGAGACACAGAAACCAAAGCAGGCTCCAGGCTCTGAGCTGTCAGCCAGAGCCCGATGTGGGACTTGAACCCACAAACTGTGAGATCATGACCCGAGCAGAAGTCAATACTGTGCGACTCCCAATCATTAAGGTGGTACTCTCTAAAATTACATCTTATGTTCTCAGTGGCTCAGATCAATCCAAACCAGAGAAGTCATAATGAGTGTCATCTACCATAGGTCCTAAGGGGTTGGGCAACTGAAGGCAACAAACCTCTTCATCTTTTTGAAGTCAAGAGAAAGGCAAATACAGGGGAGGTTGGGGTGCTTGGGTGGCTCAGTTGATTAAGCGTCTGACTCTTGGTTTTGGCTCAGGTCATGATCTTGTGGATCGTGAGATCAAGCCCCATGCTGGGCTCTGCACTGACAGCACAGAGCCTGCTTGGGATTCTCTCTCTCTCTCTCTGCTCCTTCCTCCCCCAAAATAAATAAATAAGCTTTTTTAAAAAAATACAGGGGAGGTAGTTACCAAAAGGCTCACTACTGGCTGAGAGGAGGAATGACCATCCAAGCACCCTCTCCAACAACTTCCTGCCACTCCTGAAAAAAAAAAAAAAAAAGCCAAGAAATAATCTGGTCCATGGCCACAATTTTCCCCCATGCCTTCACACTTATTCCATTAGTTTGAACATCAAATTATCAATATACCTTCTATAACGTTTCATTGTACATTTAGTCACATGCGATAATGATCCCTTAGTTTTAAACAATGTGTCATTTTCACCATTAAGAGAAGACAATAAGGCTTAGCAAAAGCCATATGCCAAAACCACAATTTGTCTCTTTCCTTGCAAGTATGAGCAGATGGCCACAGGCCTACTGGGATGATTCAAACTTAATGCATGATTCTGAATCATTTCCTTAGTTGAGCAGAAGGGCTTCCAGCTTGAACCTAAACCATAGTCATCCTAGGATTCAGACCTTCTGGTGGTATTTGGAAGGCCCCGGTGGCGGGACAGCAGAGCTCTGTGTATGCATGGGACCAAGACTGAAGACACTGATAGCAAGCTTGGCTCAAGGTCAAGGCCCCACGCACAGCTGGACAACTGGAGAAGAAGATGTTGGACACAGTGCGGTCACTTGGGACATCCAGCTACCCAATCCCACACAGACGGGTGTTTGCTGAGAGCCCCGGACGGCCCTCCTCTGACCAGGTATCAACGTTACATGATGGTAGAGAAAGAGGAAGAGTCTCCCCACTTTGGTAGAGAATCCAGCAGGGCATTTGTGCTCCTGCTGCAGCATCTTTTTTTTTTTTTTTTTTTTTTTTCAATGTTTATTTTTGAGAGAAAGAGATAGACGGGGCCAGCAGGGGAAGGGCAGAGAGAGAGAGGGAGACACAGAATCTGAAGCAGGCTCCAGGCTCTGAGCTGTCAGCACGGAACCCCACGCAGGGCTCGAACCCATGAACCCGTGAGATCATGACCTGAGGTGCAGGCGACGCTCAACCGACTGAGCCACCCAGGCGCCCCATGCTGCAGCATCTTTGACTCAGCACGTTGAAAGTCAGTGTGGCTCAACTGAAAGGCAGCGTGACCCCGTCCTGGTCACAAAATGGGAAGTGGCCATGAGTCACCAAAGATCTCCAGTGGGCATCGGAGAACACCGCATCAGATCAGCATGGGAGAGACTCAGCAGGAGAGGGAGAGATGTCAGGCTCTGCAACGCCGTCCTTGGAAGTACACCACGGTGCCCCTGGGGGTTTCCTGAAGTATTGGGGGACCTCATACTGAGAACGTAGGTGTTTTATAAGAGTCTGTGTGTACAGAGAGAGTGGCCCCTGTTATCCTCCCTTCATTTTAACCACTTAGGCTGCCTAGGAAATTCAGGTTACCATGGGCCGTGCTGAAACCTGAGACAATGGAAGGATACAATTGCAGTCAGACTTTGGAGAAAGGAAGGCTCTAGAGAGCATGGCCAGCCATGACTTCAAGAATTATTTATCCCGGGAGTTTCTCAACACGAGTGAAGCCAAATGAAACAGTTAATTGTGCTCTGTTTCCCCTTTATTAAAAATGAAATTTGTGGGGCGTCTGGGTGGCTCAGTCGGTTAAGCGTCTGACTTCAGCTCAGGTCATGATCTCGCAGTCCGTGAGTTCGAGCCCCACGTCAGGCTCTGTGTGACAGCTGGGAGCCTGGAGCCTGCTTCAGATTCTGTGTCTCCCCCTCTCTCTGCCCCTCCCCTGCTCATGCTCTGTCTCTCTCTGTCTCAAAAATAAATAAAAACATTTGAAAAAAAATCGCCACTATAGGTTAGAAGCTCTGCCCTTTTCACGTCTAATCGTTTCAGACATTTTTGGTCCAAACACCATATTCTCCTTCAGAAGACATCATGTATCACCTGCCTTCCTATTGCCTTTCTTAGAAAGTCACCCAAACGAACAGCGCAACATTCGGCATGTGCGTCATTTCTCACCAACGTTTCCAGGCAGAATGCATCGAAGCAGATCTCATTACTTTTCATCAAACCCTATGCCTCCCTCTGCAGCTCCGACCACAGCAAGTGACCTTCCTATACATCAATTTAAAATGCTGATTCTGTTTCCGATTCTGTGTCTCCCTCTCTCTCTGCCCCTCCCCCGTTCATGCTCTGTCTCTCTCTGTCCCAAAAATAAATAAAAAACGTTGAAAAAAAAATTTAAAAAAATGGGGCGCCTGGGTGGCGCAGTCGGTTGAGCGTCCGACTTCAGCCAGGTCACGATCTCGCGGTCCGTGAGTTCGAGCCCCGCGTCAGGCTCTGGGCTGATGGCTCGGAGCCTGGAGCCTGTTTCCGATTCTGTGTCTCCCTCTCTCTCTGCCCCTCCCCCGTTCATGCTCTGTCTCTCTCTGTCCCCAAAAAAAAAATAAATAAACGTTGAAAAAAAATTTTTTTTAAAAAAGAAAATCATTCAATTTCATTATTAATTTAAAATATGATTTAGGAGCACTTGGGTGGCTCAGTCTGTTAAGCATCTGACTTTAGCCCAGGTCATGATCTCACAGTTCATGGGTTTGAGCTCTGCGTTGGCCTCTGTGCTGTGCAAAGCCTGCTTGGGATTCTCTGTCTCCCTCTCTCTCTCTGCTCCTCCCTGACTCATGCTTTCTCTCTCAAAAATAAATAAACTTAAAAAAATGTTTTAAATATATATGATTTAAAATGGCATTTTTCACCCATCAAATTGGCCAAAATTATTTTAGACGGATACCAATATTAGCAAAGATGTGAGGAGATGACTATTTTCATATATTATTGTAGGAGTAGGGATTTGTAAAAGTCCTTGGAAGGTTATTGTGCAGCATTTTATTATAGCTTTACTTGTGCATACGATTTGGCCCCACAGCTCTACTCTTGTTACCTGTTTTAGAGACATAGTCATACATGTACATAACAAACATGTATAAGGATTTTAACTAGCATCTTACTTGCAAAGTGAAAACTTTTGAAGTGTTTTGTATGCCCATAATTTGAAAGATGGTTAAATCATGGTAGGTCTATATCCGGTAGTTTCATTTACTGTTGTAAAAACCAGTGGTACTTGTTTGTTTTTAAGGGGACTGGTGTGGTCAGTAGTTTTGCTGTATCTGTATAGATTTTTACCAAAAAACTATGTATTACTTATATAATTAAAAATAAATGAAAACAAGAATGTGTGATATGTTAGGGAGAAACATTTTGAGAAAATTGTCAAAACTACAATTTGTATTGGTCTCAAGTATAGATGACCAACTTTTTCAAAGTGGACCAATTTAATTAAAATAAGAGTGTTTTAAGGATCCTGGTCATCTCACTTTTTCATTTTACCTTATATAGAAAAATGAATATATATATATATATATATATATATATATATATATATATATATATAAAGCACCCTCCTAAGGATATCCATTCCAGAATTTTTAATTTAAAAAAAAAATGGACACAGGGGCACCTGGGTGGCTCAGTCAATTAAGAGTCCAACTCTCAATTTTGGCTCAGGTCATGATCTCACAGTTCGTGAGGCTGGGGGGGACAGAGAGAAAGGGAGATACAGAATCTGAAGCAGCCTCATAGCCCCTAGCTGTCAGCATAGTACCTGACATGGGGCTTGAACCCACGAACTGTGAGATCATGACCTGACCTGAAGTCAAACACTTAACCAACTGAGCGACCCAGGTGCCCCAAGATTCAGAGTGTCTTAGTTAAGAACAAAAGTTATTCAAAGGCACAGCATTATAATAAGATACTGCAGTGCAAGATGCTATGTAGAGCTAGAAATTTCAGCAGAAAAATCATTATGACTAGCAACATAGTACATAAGAAAAGGAGAAAACTTTAAAATGAGAGCTCCCCTACAAATGACCCAAGGGAAGATGATCCCACAGTGGTGCTCAAAGTTGACAAGCCCCAAACACATTTGCAGAGATTCCGATCAGAGTTTTAGTTCCCGCATCTTGATCACAAGCACACAAACAAGGGCAGACATATGAGAAAACCCTCGAATGTGGAAGATAAAGATCAGAGCAAACAGAAAAGAGCAACTGAAACCATCCAAAAACCAAAAGTGCAACTTGTATCCTCAGAAACACAAGAAAAGATGATGAGTTCCTGAAGCAAGAACAGAATCCTGTGGAAAGGGGCATTAGGAGAACAACAAGCATTCTTGAGAACTAAAAACATAAAAACAGAAAGAAAAAAAGCTAAACGAGTTAGAAAACAGGGGGAAAGATAAAAAGGAGGACACCTAGAGACACAAGACAATTAGAAAACAATTCCAGGAACTCCAACATTAGAATGATCAGATGAACAAAAAGAACAGAGAAAACAGAGGAGAGGACATTAGAAGCAAAATTTCCTAGAACTAAAGACATCAGTTTCCAGACTGAGGGGACCACTAAGTACCCAGCATAGGGGCAGAAACAGACTGACTGCAAGGCATATCAGTTCAGAACACTGTGGACTAAGAAAAGCCACTGCATGACTCTGTTCTTCCCAATACCAACATCGAATTCCAGAAGACCATGGAGCAAGGCCTTCAAACTTCTGAAGGAAAATAACTTCCAACTTAGAATTCCATACTCAGACATAAATTATAGATGAGGTAAAATTAGAACAGTTTTAGAAATCTAAGATTTCGGGGCGCCTGGGTGGCGCAGTCGGTTAAGCGTCCGACTTCAGCCAGGTCACGATCTCGCGGTCCGTGAGTTTGAGCCCTGCGTCGGGCTCTGGGCTGATGGCTCAGAGCCTGGAGCCTGCTTCTGATTCTGTGTCTCCCTCTCTCTCTGCCCCTCCCCCGTTCATGCTCTGTCTCTCTCTGTCCCAAAAATAAATAAACTTTGAAAAAAAAAAATTTAAATTAGAAATCTAAGATTTCAAAAAATTTGAAATACACACTTGCTCAGGAAACAATTGAAGATGCCCTCACTCGTGTGAAGGAGTACACAGAGGAAAAATATATATGATAGGAGAAAGAGTCAATTCAAAACAGGAGAGGGCATCTGGGTGGCTCAGTCGGTGAAGCATCTAACTCTGGCTCAGGTCATGATCTCACAGTTCATGAGTCCAAGTCCCAAATCAGGTGAGCTCTAGCCCTGTTTCAGGTGAGCCTTGCTTCTCTCTCTCTCTCTCTCTTCCTCTTTGCCTCTCACTCACTTATGCCCTCTCTCTCAAAAACAAAAACAAAACAGGAGAAAGAAAAAGGACAAATTTCAAGATGATGGTAGAGAGATTTCTTTTCTCTTTTCTCTTTTTTCTTTTCTTTTTTCTTTTCTTTTTTCTTTTCTTCTCTTTTTTAATGTTTCTTTACTTTTGAGAAGGCCATAGAGAGAGGGAGACAGAATCCCAAGCAGGCTCCTCAACGTCAGCATGGAGCTCGACACAGGGCTCGAACTCCCGAACCGTGAGATCATGACCTGAGCCGAAACCAAGAATCAGATGCTTAACCAAATAAGCCACCCAGGTGCCCCGATGGTACAGAGATTTCTAATGATAACTGGGCACAAGTGTAAAGTATGAAATGGGGCGCCTGGGTGGCGCAGTTGGTTAAGCGTCCGACTTCAGCCAGGTCACGATCTCGCGGTCCGGGAGTTCGAGCCCCGCATCAGGCTCTGGGCTGATGGCTCAGAGCCTGGAGCCTGTTTCCGATTCTGTGTCTCCCTCTCTCTCTGCCCCTCCCCCGTTCATGCTCTGTCTCTCTCTGTCCCAAAAATAAACGTTGAAAAAAAAAATAAAAAAAATAAAGTATGAATGAAGCAGAGAGAGGCAGAGACTGGCATGGCCAAGACTGCTATCCTGATTCCCTTTACTACTATAACATCTACTAGATGAAACTCCTGGAGGATGTTCTTTAACAAAAAAGAAAAGGGGGAGGAAGAGCAAGATATGAGACCAGAAAGGCCACCCAGGCCTGGAATGGGAACAAAAGTAATCCAAAGGTGACCACAGTCCAGCCAGATTGCAGGTGCGAAGGAGCAGTGTCTCAGAAAATACATACAGGAACTGAGAGGTTAGCTGTTGCGATTGACCTTAGTGGAGAGCGTTACTAAAAGGCCATTAGAAGAAATGGAAATAATTTAAAACATACAAAGAAAACGCAGTGAATGAAAAGACCAGCATTTTTAACTCTATGAAAAATATAAACAAAGGAAGGAAGAATAATCATGGTATGTGACAATGCTCAGTTATAAAGACTATTAGGATAATCCTAATACTAATTTAACCCAAATTGTAATAGGATTATACCGCGAAGATGAGAAAGGAAGCAAAATGACATCCAAATAAAGAGTTAGCTCCATTTTCCATGCTACAATTGACAATTAAAGAGATAGCAATATATGCATCGTTCTTAGAACTTGGGAAAGTTGTAAAGGTCAGGAGGAGCTTTTAAAAGGGTTGAAAGCTGTTGCCTTTGAGGAAGGGGACCAGGGAAGTGAGAAGGGGCAAGTCAGGAAACTAAATTTCGTAATGGCTCTTTTATTACTATTCAACTTTGGGGTTTTGTTTTTTTTTTTTTGCTTTTTTATTTTATTTTATTTTATTTTATTTTAATCTTAATTTTATTTTTAATGTAATTTGTTGTCAATTTGGCTAACACACAGTGTATACAGTGTGCTCTTGGTTTTGGGGGGTAGATTCCCGTGACTCATCGTTTACATGCAACACCCAGTGCTCATCCTAACACGTGCCTTCCTCAACGTCCATCACCTATTTTCCCCTCTCCCCTGCCCCCGTCATGAACCCTCAGTTTGTTCTGTGTATTTAAGAGTCTCAAAAAAAAAAAAAAGTTACAAACAGAGAGGGAGGGAAGCAAACCATAAAACTATTCAACTGTTTAAACTATATGCCTAAGAATTATTGATTTTTAATTCAAAAATAAAAATAAAAATAAATTCTGGATTTCTAACATAAACAGGTAGCCTTTCAGGCGACTAATTTTGAATATTAAAAAGAAACTAAGGGGTGCCTGGGTGGCTCAGTCGGTTGAGTGTCCAACTTCAGCTCAGGTCATGATCTAGCGGTTCGTGAGTTCCAGCCCCACGTCAGGTCTCTCTGCTGTCAGCACAGAGCCCACTTCGGACCCTCTGTCTCCCTTTTTCTCTGTCCCTCTCCCCACCTCAAAAATAAATAAAACATTAAAAGATGTATGTAAAAAAAGAAAGAAAGAAAAAGAAAGAAAGAAATATATTATATTATATTATATTATATTATATTATATTATATTATATATTATAATATTATTTGAATATCTCTCCTGGCTGGGGAGAGGTATAATATAGATTACATCCAGGATAGCTCATCTGTTTTCACCTTAATATTTTCATGTGACTTCTGAAGCGCTTTTATCCTTTTTAATTGTTTCAGTAGTCAGGGATCAGATCTTCTCCAGAAAGGTCATCCACAGGCATAACAGGATCTACTACATGCTCACATAATTTCTCTCAAACACGATGGTACAGGCAATGGTTACCCTTTCTCGGGGAAGAAGAAGATACTCCTCGCTGTGTACGTAAGCCTCACTGCCTTGAATAATCAAAGTCCCTCAGAATTGTGTGGTACTCTGGACTTTTCAAACTACTTTCTCATGTCTGTATTCAGCCCTGCCACAGTCCTGAAAGGTAGGAAGGACAGAAGCTCAGAGAGTTTGAGTGACTTCCCTAAGGTCACTCAGCTGGTAACAGCAGAGCCATGAGTAGAACCATCAACTCGTGACTCTCTCCACCTACCACGCTGTGCAGCAGTCTTGTTTTCAAATTTCATAAAGTCTCCATTTGTTTAATAGCTCCAGTCGCTGGCAGCCAAAAGACCAGATGGTGGGAAAAAGAAAGAGGGTGTATGTGAATTTCCTTCTCTAAAGCCCAGCCACTCTGCCGAGAGCCAGCCTTAGAACAATCTGCCCTCTGCCCAGAAGATTAACCCCAGATCCTGGCTTGCAAACAACACAAATTTGGGGTCTTGGGATTCTTCCACATTCGAGGGTCTCTTTTAAAATTGGAAATGTCCCGGAGAAGTAGAGAAATCCTCAGACAGGGGTAGTTGGCAACCAGCTAAAAATAAGCCTGAGATACTGTAAGGCAGTTAAGGGACGAAGAAAGAGGCACCAATTTATCCTAATTCCAAATTGTTCCCAGGACTAACCTTGCCCATCTGAGCCAGGATTATTAGAAAAGATTCCTTGAGCAGAAACGCCATGAGGTGCCCACCCTCCTTTTGTCTACCGGTGAATATATAGTGATTGGAAAGCCAACAACCGAAACACAAAAATCTCCACTAAACCCAGTTCACTAAGAAAGATTGAAGCTAAACTGGCATTTAGAAACCTAACAGTCATTTGTGCGTCAATTCTAAAGCAGTTGGACGTTTCATCTTGTTTGTCAGGGACAAGATTTTCTCTCTATTTTTAGCAAACATTGCAAGCTGGGCACGTGCAGCCTTTGCTAAACAGAATGCGAAACGGGGTTTCTTCTGGGTCCTCAATGTGCGGGAGTCTGACAAGGCCCAGAGCAGGGCAGAATCAAACACAGGCTGCGACTATCACTTGGAGATAAGATAACCAAACAATGGGTCAAACTCAACTCTGGCATCCGAGGCGGACTCTACTTTTTTTATAGCATGAATGACCGCAACACATCCATTTAGATTTGCAGCCTATTAGAATCCATTTGTGTGAGCTCTGTGTGCAATGGATAGCAAACTCTATGCAGATTTAAATATAGAGCAAAGGATAATTGTAAGACGTCTCAATCAGGGTTTCTGCTAGACTTCACATATTTTAAAGGCATAACACACAGAGGTTACATAACTGCCTTTACGGAAAACCCTGCATTCAGAGTTGTTTTTGAAGCCTGTTTGCAGCTGAGTGTTTACTAAATCAAGCACTAAAAACTAGATTTACACTGGTTTTTGGAAGCTGAATGCCAGCTGCAGCTGCCATTAGAGCAATTCAATTTCTTTTTTATAAAGCACAAGTAAGGCTCAATTTACTAAAGTTTTATTTCCTTTTTATGCATCCCATATGCTAGGGGAAAAAATTAAGTTTATGAGATTAAAAATGAGTTTTATGCTAAATGTTTACAAAGTTTCAGCTGGTTGCATTTGCGAGCCCTCAAACCCACCAAGTTCAGCTTCTGGGTTTTTTTCTAGCAAAAGGAGGTCTTTGTGTTTACCAAAGGAAATGGCCCAGACCTCCTCCTCTGTTCCCATCTAGCTCTGCCTTCCCTTTCACATGGCATGATTTTGTAAGAGGTGAGGTAGACAGAGAAGTTCCTCAGGATGTCAAAATCTTCAGAAGGAAGGTCCTGTATGGACACAATGGCTTTTTTAAATGATTCTCCACCCCACCCCTTCCCTCTGTCTTGATTTAGCTAGTCTGGTGATGTTTTTCATTTCTGTGATCATCTCTAAAAAAGCAATATAGCTTTTACTTGATAGAAAGAAACATCTAGATAGCTAACAGCTGCTGAATCTGGAGAAGACTGCTTTTCATCACCTAATTACAAACCACAGTAGATTAGAAAAGTTGCATTTCTTTGCGCCAAAAGTAATGGGCACAACGAATTTTTTTTTTTAACTGTACGTTTGTCACTCGGAAGAACCCAATATATCCCTTGTGAAAATATTTCACTACACAAATTCTTCCTCCCTCTGAAATACCTTGGCCTTTCTTAGGACTGGTTTTTTAAATTACTCTAGTTATGATTAAGCTATCAAAGAACCTATCATCTTGGGGAACATTCATTGAAAGAGACAGGATAGAAAAAAATTTTAAGATAAGAAAGCCTTCTAGAGATAAGGTCAGAGAATCCATCCAAATGACCAACGGAAGAAGTCCATTTATATTCACTAACTTATGCTGTTTCTACTTAACTATTAAAAGGTGGAGTTTTAAGCTTTCCTAGAAGTGGTAAAGGAAATCCTAGAGCCTTACAGTATGAGATTGGAAAAGCAAAGAGAAAAATATCAATATTGTAGATATCACAGTAGATGACAGATGGATGTTAAGGTCCTTTGAGAATAAATTGTTAACGGTCATTAAGGGAACTCATGTCCTAGCATGTCACAGTGTTCCAAGGAGGGCTCTTGTCTGAGAAGAGCTCACAGAAAACTCCAGCACTGAGATTTCCTGAGCAAAGAACAGAAGCGAAGATCATCTTCCAGGCATTGACCTACATGATGGAAAAGTTGATATGGACCAATTTTGGTCAGAAATACTAGCTAGGGGTCAGTACATTGGAGTTCCCTCGGTGTATGAACCAAATAATCCTATCCCAACAGGCAACTGCTGGCAAACAGGATGGTTTATACCAAAAAGGATAAAGAAGAATGACAACCGTGTGAAATGAATGGTCTCCAGAAGGAAAGCTGAAGGATACATACAGAGCACGGATCGATTTTATTGGTCTGTAAGCCTGCAGCCTCCAAAAGCAAAGAGTGGACACAGCAGAGATACCCCCGGGCACTTAATCTCAAGTGCTTCTAGCAGCAAAGGGGATCACTGGGGACCCTGCCGGGAGAGGGAGGGACTTAAAAGCCGGGGTCACCCTGATTGTACAGCAAGGGGCTTAGAGCATAAATCACTTTCTGTTGGCATGTTAACCATCCCCACACTGTTTTAACTGTACCCTTCAAACTATTATAGCATAGAAAATAAGAGTCACACTGATGAACCATTGACCATATTCTTGATTTGGGGATCTTTATCCACCAGTTAGGAGAGACAAGGCACATGTTTACAAAACATCTAGAAAAGACTTCATTGGTAAGGTGTTTTCCACAATTCAGCGGAAACTTGGAAAGATAGAAGGACCCAGATAGGAGCCGTCTGAGAAATGTTTACAGAGAGATGAGTCTTGAAGGATATATAGCATTTGGATAGAAGACCGAAGAAGGCATTTCAGGCCTAAGGAAGGATATGAGCCACAGCACGGAATGCAGGTATAACAGGGGTATGTTTATAGAAAGGGGGGCAGCAATGAGGAAGCCAATTGGAGCAAAGTGCTAGGAGAGTAACAGAACACAATATTTGAAAGAGGGATTAGACTCAGGATTTGGAGCACTGTCCATAATAGACTGGCAAGCAATGACAAGCCTTTGAAGGTTGTGAGAAGAAAAATCACACAGTGAATGTGGCACCTTAGAGAGACTGGTCTAGTGATAGGGCAGCACAATAAAGTGGAGAGAAACGAAGTTAGATCACTGAGGAGGGAGCAACAATGATCCAGGCGTGAGGTAATGAAGCACAAGTAGAAACCATGAGGAGAGAGAGTTGGGGTATTTGTTCTCTCCACTCCCCTCCCTGCCACCTCCCCATACCTTACTGGTAGGTGGTCCTACTTCCATAGACCCAGCTTTCTCTGGACTCCCATAGCATTGTTTACCAATGTGTTAGCCCCAGGGAGGTCCCCCAGCCCTTGCTGGTTTCCTTAACCATACCACTGGGTTTTGTCTGTTTGGTTTTGAATGGGCCATTTGTGCCTTGCAGAGCCTGACTTATACAGACCACAAAAACATCTTGAAAGAAAAGTAAAGAGCTGTGAATTGGACTGGAAGAAAAGGAACATTGATGAATACAATTTTGACTGTGGGAAATCAGAAAACATGGCATAGAAATATCAAGGGCTGGCTGGGAGTAAAGATTCTCAGAACTGCCTAGGGTGAACCTTGGCTTCTCCACTTGGTAGCTGCGTCATGTCAACTGGGGGCACAATGCTTTGCATCCCTAGGCCTGAGCTCCTTCATCTTGCGAAATAAAGAGGATAACTGGAATGGTTCCAGACTTACTGTACATGCTGCATAAGTGTGTTCTATTTACTGTTCTCAGGAGAACTCACGTGGGAAATATTGATTACGAACCAAATCTTGTTCACTTTGAGCCAAATGGTGGCGGTAGAATCCTTAGGTGGAAATTTCCCGGAAGCGCTTGGAAGTACATTTGGGCAAGAGGAAATTACTAAGGCAAAGATAGATACAGAGTAACCTGTGTGAAAGGGAAAGGGGAAACTTTGAAAATGGATGACCTTTCCAAAGGGAAGGATGCATCAAAAGAGTAGCAATGTTCTCAGAAATACATCCTGGACAAGCCCACAGTGAGTGGGTAGGAGGAAGATGAGAGGCGAAAAAAGGAAAAAGAGAAGTGGAAGAGCAGGATCTCGTGGTAACACAGAAGCTGAAAGAGCCAGAAGCAATGAAAATGACAGATGCCTTTGAACTTCGAAAAGAGATTACCTGGAGTTTGGGGAGACAAATCTTGAGGCAGTGGAATTTGAAGGAAGAAATAAGTCTTTCTAAAAAGCTATTGGAGGGGGGCTTGGTGGCTTAGTCGGTTGAGCCACCAACTCTTGATTTGGGCTCAGGTCATGATCCCAAGGTTATGGGGTCAAGACCCTAGTCTGCTCCATGCTGAGCATGGAGCCTGCTTGGGATTCTCTCTCTCCTTCTTCTACTCTTCTCCCCCACTCACATGCTCTCCGCCCCCCCTCGGAAATAAAAAATAAAAAAAAATTTTTTAAATAAAATAACCTTGAGGAAGCAGGTGCAGCCAAAGGTAGTTCACTCTGGTTTTCCCCCATGATGCAGTAGTCATGGGCATACCCAAATTTTGGAAAGAAGAAAAAATTAAGAGAGAAAAACTGAAATGTTTAAGGAAAGAAAAAACAAGTTGCAAAATGCTTCTGTGAAGACAGAAGAGGCTAGGTTGAAAAATCAAATCGGGGGACACCTGGGTGGCTCAGTCCTCAGATCACGATCTTGCGGTTGACGAGTTCGAGCCCCGCATTGGGCTCTGTGCTGATGGCTCGGAGCCTGGAGCCTGGTTCGGATTCTGTGTGTGTGTGTGTGTGTCTCTCTGGCTCGCTCTCTGCCCCTCCCCCGCTCATGCTCTGTCTCTCTCTGTCTCAAAAATAAAATAAATATTTAAAAATCAAATTGGAATTTTGGGGGGATTGAGAAATCAAAATTCCAAGTGTCTTCAGGGTTTTCCTACCCCAATGGCACTCTTCTCATTTATAACAAAGCTAGCTACTCAGATTTTAGTTATTACCGTCCAGCTTTGAAGTTGGGTTAAGCTGTGAATCTGAGCTAGTTTTACAGCAACCCCCTCCCCATCACCAAACAAAAGACAACCTGTACTGCTCCACTTCAAAATAACATTGTGGTTAAAAACATGGTATCCAGAGTAAGACTGGCTGAGTTTCCGCCTCCAACTTTGCCACTGAGTAGCTACGTGCTCTTGGGCAAATTACTTTACCTTTCTATACCCAAATCTCCACATCCTAAAGTGGAGATAATAACAGGGCAGTCTTCCCTGGGCCACTGTGAGGAATAAATGAGATAACACAAATAAATAATTGAAAACGACGCCTGGCATATAGTAAAGAATCAATGATCCTTGGTTATTATTATCCTCATACATCCACCTTATACAATAATTATATATTAATTCTTTCTCCTCAGGGCAGGACTCTGATTTCTTTCAACTCAAAGAGAACATTATTATAGAAAATTCTCTCGATAATCATGCCCCAGGATAATGTAAATTCAGATATAATGCAATTGAAAATTGGCAAGTGTCTTCATCTGTGCCCAATCTCAGGTCTCAAACAGAGCAAAACAAGCAAAGCTCTCATTTTCTGAGACGAAAACACATGAGATGAGGAGGTAAGACTGGTTGGAGAGACTGTAAAACCCTGTTTCAGGAAATAGGGATGTGAAGGGAGGGTGTCCATATCCCTAGTAATCTCTCAGCCCAGTTTCCCCACACTGGGCTGAAGAAAGGGGCATTCAGTGACCCAGAGATTTCTGGAATCCCCACTGCTGCCCTGAAAGCCCAGCCATGCCCACAACCCAGAATCATCCCTACTGATGTTTAACCACAGAGCAGACACAATGACCACCAAGTGATATCAAATGGCACCTGGGACCAGGAAGGATTAATGGTGTCGGCAAGACTAGAACTCCTGGTCAATCAGTTGCACAGACTGGTCTCCAGAAAACTGTTTTGGGTTGATTAATAGTGTCTTTTTATTTTTAATTTTTTTTCTTACTTTTTTTTTAAGTAGGCTCCATACCCGACATGGAGCTTGAACTCACAACTCGGAGATCAGAGTCACATGCTCTCTGGATTGAGCCAGCCAGGCACCCCTGATTTAATAGTCTCTTAAACCTGTTAGTTTTTCTGTCTCTCCCGGCTGGACTCCAATTTCCTTCAGGGCAGGGTTCATTTTAATCAAGTGGTTTGCTTTGTTTGTTGTTCTAATTTCCCACAATGTCCAGCACGATTTAGTGAGAGAACCATTACCATAGTAACACAAACAGGGGGCTCTGGAGGGATTTAGCTTGACCCTACCAATCCATAATCTCCATGTCTCCTTCAACCCCTTTCCACTCCCCTTTACTAATAAATTGTGCCCCCAATCCCCTTTCTTATGGAGATTCTGAAGCAACTTCTGAGTTGGTATTAAACAAATGTTCCTGGAATTTTCTGTTTGATGGTTTGATAGATCCCTTGTTTTATGTCCCTCAAGTGTGACTCTAGCTCCCCTTTGTGGAGGGTAAAGACCATGGGATCTCCGACAGGTAGTGCAGCTGGCTTGGGGTCCCAGGAGAGAAGGAGCAAAAATCCCACGACCACTTCAGTTGACCTACAAAGAAAGGCAAATGCTCTTTTGCGAAATGTTACCAAGACAGAAAAATCCTAAACAGAGCCAACAACAGGAAACAGACTGGAAACAACTACCTGGCCAACTCCTTTGAGTTGGACGCTGGTATCTACGCTTCTGTTTGAGCCTTCATAGGATCCCACATAGCTCCTCTTCTCTCTTGCTTCTAGAAAGGCCTTTTCCAGTCTCTTGTTGGGCAATCAAAAGCTTTCAAGGTTGTTCATTCAGATACCTGCCAATGTTCATTAGAGCCGTTTAAAAAGTTAACAGTGGAGGGGCACCTGGGTGGCCCAGGTCATGATCTCATGGTTCATAGGTTTGAGCCCCGTGTCAGGCTCTGTGCTGACAGCATGGAGCCCGGAGCCTGCTTCAGATTCTTCTCTCTCTCTCTCTACCCCTCCCCCACTTACCCTCTGTCTCTGTCTCTCTCAAAAACAAATAAACATTAAAAAAAATTTTTTTTTAAAGTTAACAGTGGAGCAGAGTCTCTATGTAGGTTTTCCTCTATCAGAATGAAATGACTGCCTTCCTCCCACCCTCGCTTATGGCAGTTCAAGTTACCATATTTCATATTCTCACCCACCAATCTGTTCTGCTAGAAGTGGGCAGATAATGGCAGGAGGCTCCTCCTTTGCAGTCTTTTAACAATACTACCATACCACGGCCACCTTCATTTTTCTTATTTATTGCTTCAGAAGTGATGCTGCCCAGAGTGTAAACTCCAAGCAGAGTAATTGGTAAATGGTTCATGGCTGTGTTCATCTTTGAATTCATCGGTTGGATAAAAGACTCTATTTGTTTACTCATTAGATATCCAGGTGCTTGTTTTAGCTTCAAGGAGTTTCACAGCACATTTGGGAAGACAAGGGAGTAAGCAGAGGATGGCAAGAGGCCGTGATAAGTGTTGTAGCAGAACTATCCACAGAGTAGAAAGGTTAAGAAAGCCTTTCTGAAGAGGGGAGTGGCTGGGCTGAACTGGGAAGCCATGCAGACAGAAGCTGTGCAATCAGTCTCTACAGAAGGAGCAGTCTACTCACTGAGACAAGCAGGGGCACAGCCCATTCGGGGAGAAACGCACATGGCTAGGAAGTAGAATCGCAGGAAGGGACTGGCTAAAGATCATGTTGGAGGAAGAGGAAAAACCATATGGAAGAACTTACAGATCTTTGGCTGGCATGGGGTGGGGGGGGAGCGGTGGGGGGAGGGATGCCATGAAAGATTTTTTTAAATGACACTACGAGATCTTCAGTTGAGAAAGTTAACTCCAGAAAGAAGAATGATATCAAGTGGTGAATAACTCAAGGCTGGGACAAAAGGGAAGAGGCTATTAAAATAAGCCACACAAGAAATACTAAGGCTCTTGACTAAGGACCTAATGGTGATGGTGGAGAGAAAGAGATGCATTTGAGGAATAATAATGAGATTTGTGGAAAAATCATACTGACCGATAAGATGTAGGGGTCAAAAATGAAGGAGTCACCAATGATTCATTCATATGTTTCTGGCTTAAGCACCCAGGTAGATAGTGATACCACTCTCTGCCCCAAGGAATACGAAGAATTCAGGAAGAGTTTATTTGTTAGATGCACTGACTTGGAGGTTTCCATAGAACTAAGAGGAAATGCCCAATACACAATTAGATAGACAGCTCTTGAGTTCATAGAGTTACAAATTCAGGAGCCATTCATTGAGGAGGACGCCTGTTGGGATGAGCACTGGATGTTGTATGGAAACCAACTTGACAATAAATTATATTTAATATAAAAAAATTCAGGAGCCATTAGCAAGCACATTGGTGAGAGCTAAAATCATGAGAGAAAAGAAGTTCATTCGAGGAGCCTATGAAGAATGAGAACAGGGCGGGGAATCAAGACCAGACTGAACACCAGCAGACCGTAGCTTTAGCTAATGTCCACCCTTCTACATGAAAAATGCAGAACAAAGGAAAGTCTTCTTCCTCCATATTCTCTGGATGGCTTTATTTACTGTTCTAAAGTTCATTTTGGGACTTGTGTTATTTCACGAACACTACATCTTCCAATCTGAATGGGTCTAAGGAGCTAAGTAAGAGTGGGGGTCAAATTAAT
Organism: Felis catus; assembly: GCF_018350175.1. Lineage (NCBI taxonomy): Eukaryota > Metazoa > Chordata > Mammalia > Carnivora > Felidae > Felis > Felis catus. The sequence continues at coordinate 22,322,264 of NC_058374.1, read as the reverse complement.
TGATGCAAAAGGAGAAGTGCATTCCAAGAAGCTTGGTTCAGACTCTCTCCCTGTCCTGTATGTCTGCATCTTGGCTTCTATCTCTCCTCTCTGAGGCTGATTTTCTCCACAGAGCAGCAAGCAGTACCACACAACTCCCGAGACTCACCCCAGAGAGCAAGTCAGACTCATTCTCACTGGCCCCAAGTTCAAAATGCCTGAGGAAATTCTCTGGCTGGCCCAGCCTAGGCAACACGTCTACTCCCCAAGCACACATTCTGCCCAGAAAGATGGTATCCCCTGAAGGGAAGGCAAAAGAATAGGCCTTCACCCCCTCGCTTAGAGCACAATCCTCCCTTTGTTACCTCGTTCCCCCCACCAGATCTGCCTGGATGCCTTCTACATCAGGGAAGCTTCTCCTCTTTTAGAGCCTATTTCATGTTCATTCTGCTCAATCATCCCTTAAAATCTTATTGGCTCTCAGGCTGACACTCTTCACTCCTCCACCCTTCCATAGACACCTTTGCTTCCAGGACCCCTCGTGAAATCAACCTGTCTTCTGCTCACCTAATGCAAACCAGATGAGATGGGGGGAGGTCAGAGTTTACGTAACACTGGATCAGCCAAAAGAGAGAACATTTGCCCTGCTGGGTTCACACTATAGCTTTGCAATCCTACCAAGCAGGAAGCTTGGTGAATTCGAAGAAAACAAATTTATCACTCCTTTGTGCTAATTCTGATTTTTAAAAACACATAAACACACACAAATGTCTTTAGAGACATATGGCAATTTAAGACAGCAGGAAACCAAAGAACCTGACATTCTTGGAACAACAAATAAAAAGCTCCTTAAAAGTTAACAAGGCAAAGACGAATGTGGATTCTAACACGTGAAGTTAGTAAGTATTTTGTGATTTGGCTCTGCTAGAGGTTATTACACCGGAACAGAGCCAACACGGAAACTTAGTTTGAGCTACAATTCCCAGTGAAAGAAATCTCAGATTAGTCACCGTGTAATCTGGGTGTGGAGTATTTCTAATGGACCGCTAAGCAGATCGGTAATTAATTTTTGTTCTTTGAATGTAAGAAGAAATGAGACTGATGATATGTCGGAAGACAGATTTGGAAAATATGGCTCTACCCAGGACCATTTATTAAAGGTTCCATGTGAGTACAACAAGTTCTAAAATGTATTAGTCATTTTTAGTTCACTAAATATTTGATAGCTATTTCTTTGTTATACATATTGAAAATTTCCCTTCCATCAATTACTATTTCCTATAATTTTTATTTTCTTGGCTATGTGGACTTTACTAGAGGAAACAAGATAAGCAAACAGTTACGTTTTTATACTTTATTTTTTATTTATAAATTAGTAATAAATGAATTCATTAATAAATATTAATGTTAAATTGGTAGAAGATTGAATATTATAAAACAAATTATAAAAACATAATGCTTTGCTTTGTTAGTTAATTGTGATTTTTTTATTAATAAACACTAATTTGGAAATCTGAATGTATACAATGGTTATAATTCATTTTCCTTACTTTAGTCCTGTTAAGTTGGAAACAGCTAAAAGGTTTTTTTTTTCAGTCCATACTACCACTTTTATTTCTTTTTTTAATTAATTTTTTAAAATTCAAGTTAGTTAACATACAGTGTAGTATTGGTTAAAGGAGTAGAATCCGGTGATTCATTACTTACATATAACACCCAGTTATATGTAAGTTATATAATATGTAATATTATATATTATGTATATAGTATACATAATAGTATGTATATATTATGTATATATGTATATACATATATACATATATGCATATATAGTATGTATATATTATATATGTATATATAATAGTATGTATATATTATGTATATATGTGTGTACATATATACATATATGCATATATAGTATATATGTATTATGTATATAGTATATATATGTAAGTTATATAACACCCAGTGCTCATCTCAACAAGTTAAAAGCTTTTATATTCCTTTTCAGTATAAGAAATCATATTTCACAGATATTACCACTAGGTGGCTCAAGTGGCTAAAATAACAGATGTGCAGGGGAAAGAAACCCAAATATTTAAAGATTTATATCTCTTTCTGCAGTTATATACTTTATAGTTTAATTTTCTACCAATTTTTATACTATTTGTAGATTATCTCTGTAACGCTGCACACAGTGGGCAATAACTTTAACATAGGTCATCATCATGTATGCCATTTATATGAAGGAGAGAGAGGGTTAGCGGACAAAATGAATGAGTTGTGTTACATTTTGTCACAAAAAATGTAATAATAAAATAAATTAAAATCTTATCAGCTGACTGAGAGCACAGCATTCAATGGGTATGAAGGGCTGACGTCTTGGGCTATCTTTCATTTTAATTTATCAAGGCATTTCTAGAGATTACCTTATTTTCTGGCAGTTGTGGTTCTCATTTATGTCTCTTCAAGGCAAACGATTTGCAGCCAGGGCTTGAGCTCTCTCCAGTCCAGGGACCTTGAAAATCAAACCATTTTTCCTTAATAATTAGTTATTAAAATACAGGGCTCCCAATACTGCATCCATTATATCAGATACCTTGGGACCCCCTGCTCTTTCTGATACACAAAAAAGAGCAGAAAACGGTTACTTTTTCCCCAACTTTAATAAACATCTTATAATTCTGTTTGTTCAAGATACAGTGCCAGGAGGTCAAGAAAGAGGAGGTGGTCTACCAAGCTGGAAAGGAAAGTATTAAGCCTGTAGATTCTGCCAAAGAAGGGACAACAGAACAGGGACCTTAGAATAGGAGGCCCTTATACATTTCTTAACCAAGAAGAACCGGTATTTATTCTTAAAGATAGTTCTCTAGGCTAGCTTAGTACCAACAGAAGCCCTTCCCTTCTAGTTTAAAATTTAGAACCACTGAGAGGTGCCTGGGTGGCTCAGTCAGTTAAGTGTCTGACTTCAGCTCAGGTCATGATCTCGCGGTTCGGGAGGTCAAGCCTCACATCAGGCTCCGTGCTGACAGCTCAGAGCCTGGAGCCTGCTTTGGATTCTGTGTCTCCCTCTCTCTCTGCCCTTACCCCACTCATGGTCTGCCTCTCTCTCTCTCTCTCTCTCTCTCTCACACACACACACACACACACACACACACAGACAAATAAACAAACATTAAAAAAATGTTTTAAAATTTAGCACCACTGAAATCTTAAAGAAACGTTCTTCCAAGATACTGGTTTTATCTTTAGATTATTTGTCTTTTTCCTTGAATTACTCGTCCTTATATTCACCAACAATCAAAACTTCCATTCCAGAAGTTATTTAGTGGACTCTACTTTAGGGGAGAAGTAAAATCCTCTGTACGAGAGGAGTTAAGGGAGGATTTTCCTAATTCTCCTAAGAGGCAAGTCGCATTTTTTCATAATTTTTAACCTCTGTAGAGGTATTTTTAAAAAATATTTTCCTTGGCCGTTTATTACTTGTCATTTGGAAGTACATGTGGGAATCTGAGCTTGGCTTAAAAGAGAAATATTGATTTTCCCTAAAGGAGATAATTTAGGTTCAGCTGCAGTAACAGCAGGTTCTGCTATTTTTATATTCGTACTCAGGCACCTGACATTTAGGTCGTATTCGAATATAGAGTTGTAAATATAACATGAACTAGTTATCACACAGCTCTTAAATACCGAGATCTAATTACTTCTTTCCAAGTTTAACAACTCTACTTGGTCAAGGTTCTGACCAGTTAGCTTCTTGACAAAGGCAGGAAATCTTACCTTCCCAAATTATGGCCATGAATAGTTTCCACTGAGTGATTAAAAAAAAAAAATGTGTGTTTGGATGCCTGGGTGGCTCAGTCAGTGGAGCATCAGACCCTTGACTTCGGCTCAGGTCATGATCTCACGGTTCATGGGTTCGAGCCCCACATCTGGCTCCATGCTGTCAGCTTGGGATTCTTTCTCTCTCCCTCTCTCTCTGCCACCCCCCATGCTTGCTCTCTCTCTCTCTCTCTCTCTTTCTTTCTCTCTGTCAAAAAAAACCAAAAACAAGCAAACAAAAAACAGAACAAACAAAAAACTCAAAGTAGCTGAAACAGTAAGAGATGAATGGCTAACACGACTGACTGCTTAGAGGTAGGGTTGGCTTCAAGGGTGGTTTGACTCAGTTACTCACCAATGTCATCCAAAACCAGGTTTCCTTCTGCACCTGTCTGCCCTTGTCAATGCCAGCTTTACTTCCAGTGGCCCTGCTTTGGCCATCCACAGCTGCCCGCTCCCATTCATATCTAAGGAAAGAGAAAGAAAATGGTCATCCAAAATTCTTCCAGAAGACAGAGGACACTTCCCTCCCGGAAATGCCTCAGCAGACATGGTCTGCAGGCTTACTGCCCACCCCTGATGCAGTAAGTCAGGCCACAGAAGGGGACCCCAATTGTCACTTTAGGCCCAAGCTACATGCCCCATCTCAGTAACCGGAAGTGAAATCAACTGCCCCCTAGTAAATGAGTTGCATGCAGGAGGTACGGACACCCGTGTAAAACCCAGGGCTCTTGAAGGGAAGGAAGACAGTATCAGCTGCAGCAGGAGGGCGGAAGGGATATACACTGTTTCATATACCTGACTGTATACGGGGAACTCTGGAACCAAATTGCTTAAGTTTGAATCCAGGCCCTCCTGCTTGTTAGCTGCATGACCGTGGGCAAGTCGCTTGTTTTCTCTTGTCAAGTAACAAATGGGTCAGTGATGTGCTTCATTGCTCATATCGGCGTTTTTCTAAAATCCACGACATTAGGGAGCCCGGGTGGCTCAGTCGATAAGCATCTGACTTCAGCTCAAGTTATCATCTCACAGCGGTGAGTTGAAGTCCCACATCGAGTGAGCACCAGCCCAGCTTCGGGTAAAAACACGAGCCCTGGGTGAGCCCCGCTTCTCTCTCTCTCTTTCTCTCTCCCTCTCTCCCTCCCTCCCTCTCTCTCACTGCCCCTCACTCACTTGTGCCCTCTCTCTCTCTCTTTAAAAGGAGTAAATAAATAATAAAATCCACGACATTTCACCAAGATTCATCATATTCTTCCTTTGCGATAGGCATTTAGAATTAGAAAGAACACAAAAGTGAACCAAATGATGTTCTACTTCAAAGAGCTAACAACTCAGGAGAGGAAATAAGAGGCTAGAAATTGTAGTAAAAGAAGGGATAAATTACATTAAAAAGATGTGTTCCCTAAAATGCATTCTTCTCTTCTTTTTTAATTTTTTTAAAGTTTATTTATTTGCTTTGAGAGAGAGAGAGCACAAGCAGGAGAGGAACAGAGAGAGAGATAGAGAGAGAGAGAGAGAATCCTAAGCAGGCTCCATACTGTGAGCACTGAGCCAGATTCGGGGCTTGAACCCACAGATCCCTAAGATCATGACCTGAGCCGAAATCAAGAGTCAGAGGCTTAACCAACTGAGCCACCCAGGCACCCCATAATGCATTGTTTTTTCTAATTAAATAGTCTTTAAGTACAAGCATGTTTTTCAGTGTTTTACAAATCCTATACAAAACTGATATAATTTTTTTCCGGATAGCCATTCATTAATGAGAAATGTCAACAATAATTAATAATCAGAGAATAAACCTACCAAAAATCAACAAGGAGTAACCAAATTTCAGCTATAAAGTGTATAAAATATAATGTTCTCCATTCCCTAATATTAAAGAAAATGGAGAGGAGCAGAGGTGAGGACCGTTCAAAACTCACTGGACTCTTTCCTTGGAAGTATAATCGTGCTTACAGGAAGTATGTGACAGTTGGAGACTCTGTGACTGTGACGTCACAAAACGACCCTCACCGTGGAAACTTAGGAAGTTGCCATTTCCGGGCCTCGAGTCTGGCCCAGCTCTTGCCGAGGGTGGGAATGGACAGATTCCCTTGGTCCTAAAGAGTTTATTCTCTTGGAGCAAAACTGGAGCTAAGAGTTTGGCTTTTTAAACACCCTTAATGGGCAAACAGTATGTCAGCAAAGCAACTCAGTAGCATGACCCTTAGGGGGAGCTACTGAGCCTCTCGCTCGCGGGGGTGACCTCCCTCCCTCAAGGCCGGGCGGGCCCCAGGGCTCCACACAGCTCGCAGCCACTGCTTTCCTTTCAACCCCAAGTCCTCAGAATTGTGAACACTGTCCTGTTTACTGAATGTTTTCCCTTTGTTAAAAACTAGAGTCATAGTAAGGTAACAGTCCTGCGGGGCGGAATAGTCCCGCTAAATTAACACCAGGTGGAAGGTGCATATTGCCTTTGCTCCAAAAGAGCAGAGAAAAATGTTCACCGCCATTTGCATTCACTGATACTCCGGGTAACTTGTTGATAGCCTTTTGGCAATTCATGAATAAAATTTGCAGGGCAGGGGAGACAGGTAATGTTCGTGAGCACCTAAGATCTTTAAAATGGAACCCACAGCACAGAAACTAACTGGCATTATTTCTGCCAAACTGTGAGAGCCCGGGGGGGACAGAGCTTTTCCTGTTCTGGGTCCCCGGTGCGTGGCTCGGATTAATACCTCAATAAGCGTATGCCGAGTGGAGTTCAATTTTGCCAGAAGGCTTGCAAACCAACCCAGAGTAGATATGACCGAGAAAACAATGACGTGAGAGATATAAATGGGAGGACTGAAGTGGAGCCTGGAGAAGATTTACAACTGGAACGTTATCTCAAGAAGGGAGTGTCTAGGCAGAGGTCCCTCAGAGCCAACAACCACGACCGGTGTGGGGGGAAGAGAAAAAGTCCACAGCATTCCGGAAGTGAGAATTGCAAAAGACCAGCCCGGTCCTCTTGAGTCAACCCTTGATCTTACAGGTGAGAAGAGAGAACGAGGTCCCCAGAGGGAAGCCATTTGCCAGAGTCTCTTAGCTGACTACAGGCAAAGGCGAGACCATGAATGATTTCATCCCGGGGTGAATCCCAACTCCATGTAACAGAGGCCACCTCACGCATCCCGGGCATGGAGGACAGGCCTGGCTTGTCAGCAGAGAGGCTTCTTGAAAAACCAAGCGCCAGCTCAGAGTTCACGTCGGAGTTTCACTGATCATTTCCGGGGCTAGGGCAAATGGCTCAGTGTCCAGTTAGAAATGCAATAAAATTGGGGCCCCTGGGTGGCTCCGTCGGTTGACCGTCCAACTGCATTCAGCTCAGGGTGTGATCTCAGGGTTCGTGCGCTCAAGCCCCGAATCGGGCTCACTGCTGTCAGCATGCAGCCCGATTTGGATCCTCTGTCCCACTCTGTCTCTCCATTTCCCCCACTCATGCACTCTCAATCTCCCCCGCCCCTCAAAAATAAACATAAAAAAAAAAAAGAAATACGATACAATAAAAAAAATAACACTTTATCCGTTAGAAATAAGGAAACAGTGAGTCTCCCCCCATTCCCCTTGTGCCCTGACTCACCAAAGTCCATTGAAGGAGATCATGGCCAGAGCCCCCTACAGAGAAAGAAAAGGCCAAGAGAGAGCCTAGTTTCTCAAAACTCTTCCTTTAGGTCTTTTGAGGATTCTGGGCTCCAGAGTTTCTAAAAGACCTAGATTATTAGAAATGCTTTGATGGGGTAACGCAAGTTGAAATCAGAAGCCGTGTGAATGCGCAAAGAAGATATTGCCAGACACACGTATGAGATTCATCAAAATCCCAGAGTGAAAAAGGGATGCCATTTAGCAAAAGTCAACCACCCTGTCAGCCTCGTCATGTGATTCCTCACATTCTCGTTCCAGCGTATACTTTTTTGTAAATGTTTATTTATTTATTTATTGAGAGAGAGAGAGAGAGAGAGAGAGAGAGAGAGAGAGAATAAGAGCAGGGGAGGGGCAGAGAGAGAGAGAGAGAGAGAGAGAGAATCCCAAGCAGGCTCCATGCTGTCAGCACAGAGCCTGACGTGGGGCTTGAACTCACAAACTGTGAGACCATGACCTGAGCCACAAGCCAGAGTTGGACACTCAACCGACTGAGCCACCCAGGTGCCCCCCCGATGCATACTTTAAATATCCACAACAAACTCCTAAGCTGTACGGTGAACAACAACCTGTCAAGATGGTCATTTTTTAACAGACACTGAAGCAAATAAATGCATGGCTCCTGCTTCCATTCATACACTCAATCTATCATTCAATCCTGAATTGATGAGCCATTTATCAAGTGATCAGTGTATCAGGCACTGCGATTCTAAGCTTTTAAGATAACAAACAATCCTTCCCTCCCGGACTTCCAATTCCAGACAGGGTGATAGAGAAGAAACCAAATTACGACTTTGCGATGAGAAAGTGCTTTAACAGCAGGATGACGGCAAGGTCAAGGGAGAACAGAGGAGTGAGGGAATCCTCTCTGATAATACGTGGGGATGTTCACTCAATTAGATTTCTGGGGCCGAAGACTCCCTGTTGACTCATTTCATAAACTAACAGTCATGCAATTTTCTCTCTAATGGTAAAACTTCCAACAACGTTAATTCCAAATTCACCGGGTTGGTACTTAATAAACACTTGTGGAATTGAATTTTGTCTCTCCCTCCCTCCCTGACCTTCTACCTCTTTCAACCTAACAAGACCCTTGTTTAACTTGCTAGCTATAAGAAAATGCCCTTGCAAATTAGCAAGATCATACATTACAGCCTGAAGTAAATAGATTTCCTTATATGGTCAGTGGAAATACAGGTCAGCTGTTCTCCAGTTAACAGAAGAGTCTTCCAAGATGGTTACATAGGTTTTTAAAATCTGTTGTTGAATCCTAGAACAGGGGGAATTTGGAGATGACATAGACCTACTTTCCTATTTTTGCACAAGTATACGGAGACCTATATTGATTGAATGAAATAGCCAAGCTCATAAAATTAGCATTAGAAGGTACCTGGCAACCTTTAATTATTGTTGTCACAGAACTCACAGTCACTGCCTTCCATTTACTCAAGGTTTTAGAGCCATCAACAAGAGCATTCTTGGGGATTCTTGGGGATTCTTGGGGATACTCCATATGGAAGTTACATTTAACTCATCAGCCTACCAAGCTTTGACTCGTCACCAGCAAGGATCTGGTTCCAGCTCACCTCGGCCACAACCCTCTCCGTGCTCGGCCCCTAGTCCCAATCACTACCAACAAGGGCATCTCATCTAAAACCCCACTTTCAGACTCCCCACCTACCTCCCATCGGCTCGCTCTCCCACACCCCAACTCCAGCAGTGTTTGACTCTATTGGCACATCATTTCCATTGTTCGTTCCCCCTCTCACAGCCTCACTTTTCTTCACACTCGGCTCAAATTCCGTGATCGACATGGTAAGCGCCCCTTGCCAAACACCCCCAACGCCATATTCATTACTCCTTCACTCATAACTACCTGAAAAACTCCATCCTTGACCACATCTGACTCTCTCGCTCTCCACTCCTCACCTGCACCTGTGCAACTAAGGAAGACACAGTCATGCCGACTGCTCTTTCTGCAAAATCACGACCACAAGCAACAGGTTGACCCTCAACACTGCCTGCCAGTTGTGCGCTTTTAGCAAGTGTGCTGTCCTAAACAAATATTCCACACCTTCTGTCTTCTCAAACCTCCCAAACCCCTTACCCTCTGCAAGATCAGCTAAGTGCTTCTTATTTCAATGAGACAAAATACGATCCTGTCCACAAATCTAACTTTTTGTAGCCATATTCCTTGTCTTCGCTTTTGAAACAATGAACTTGGTCCTTGTGCATTAGATCTCACCCCCTCTTTCCTACTCAACAATTTCAGTTCTGCAAATATCTCCTTTCTCCTGCGTCGT